>NC_084553.2:18640950-18890950 GCF_033978685.3 Nerophis lumbriciformis | reverse complement strand
AGTATGAAAGTGGAGCTAATACATTTTAATACAAGCAGTGATGAATACTTACTTTCTTGAAAAAGTTTCTTATGTCCATTTTGCATCCGTTCACGTTCTTGTTCTGCAGTGCTGTGTGCTAATGTGCTTCGTACACCTGCAGGACCGCAAGCAAGGTCGCAGAGAAAATGCGGACTAGATTTTGAGTGATGTGGGCATTTTCTATATGAACAAGTCCAAGGACCGCAAGCAAGGTCGCAGAGAAAATGCGGACTGGATTTTGAGTGATGTGGGCATTTTCTATATGAACAAGTCCAAGGACCGCAAGCAAGGTCGCAGAGAAAATGCGGACTGGATTTTGAGTGATGTCGGCATTTTCTATATGAACAAGTGGAATGGATTGGATACTGACGCACTAAAGGGGCTCTCTACCTTACGCTATGAAGTGAGGGGAAACTGAGTGAATAATGACAGGTTATATGATTATTTATTTAAACTCATATTCGGGCCACTTTATAATGAATATGTCGGCATGTATTTGTAAAAAAAATAAAATAATATATATATATATATATATTTTTTTTTTAACACCAAATTATTTAGGGGGGCTTAAGAATATTTTAGGGGGGCTTGAGCCCCCCTAAAATAGGCCTAGCAACGCCAATGAGTTGTACACTCATAGAAACATTATATGTTGCATAAAAACTGAAAATGTTTACAGAATTAAAGAGAATAGTTAATAATTTGGTAGTGACAGTTTTTAAGGATACAGACTGATTTTCAGACTTTGGATTACATTTATTTAAAAACTACTGGATTAAGTGATTTACCATGCAGCCCTGAGAGGCAGAAATGTAATGTCACTTGCTGGTCAAAAATTTAGGGGTGTGGCCTAAATTTAGTATCAGCCATACCTCTAAAACGCTTGTATTTCGCCAGTGACATAAAAACTACAGACATGAGTTTTTGAGCACAGTTTTTTAATTAAAAAAAAACCCCTACAATAAATCTATGCCTTTCAACCTCTGTTTGAAATGAATCATAGAGATCTTTTAAATTTACATAATTGAAATATATCTAAAAAATGTTTTAAGCGGTATTTTCATAAATTGACATTTTAGGGTACGTTTGGGGACAGCGACTTCTCAATAGAAAGTACTCTATAACAAGACGATTTTGTATTTATTTATATTATTACTATCTCAATTAATGCCCTGTGTTCAAACAAATCATAATATAAAGTAAGTAAAAATGTTTGAAAATGTAATTGTTTTATTAAACCCTTTTTTTTTGGTTAAGGGACAGCACTTTGCTTTAATTCGGTAGAATGCCCCATGTATATATATAGCAGAGTTTCCCCTACATGTAATTGATCCTTGGCCACGACCAGATATATGCCGCCACAACTTCAAAATAATAATAATAACATATATATTTTTTCATGAAAACACTTTTTTTAACATGACAACAAACTTTAAGTGCGAATAGACATTACCTATATAGTCTATCGTATGCACACTATTGGCCGTAAAAAGTTCAAACAGCATCTCGAAAATCATAAAAATGTTCACCACTGCTTTATTTTGACAAAAAAAAAAGGTTAATCCAAATCGCCTGTAGGGGACGCTACGGCTGGTCGCGCACCGAAATGGAGTTGACGTCCAGCAAAAGTAAGGAGACAAAGTTGAAGAGGAAGGTATTTCCCGTTAATGAATGCATTTCTCGGGTTAATTAATGAATTTCTTGTCCAAGCCTGTGTAAACCACCCTAATTCTTTTGACATTACTACCGACAATAACGTTTAACTTTACGCTGTGTGTGTCTTAGAACTTCTGACTCTGTGGAGTGTGCATTTGTCCCCGTGCATGTTTGGGTTTTCTCTGAACACTCCAGTTTCCTCCCACATTCCAAAAATATGCATGTTAGGTTTATTGTAAACTGCAAATAATCCATAGAGATGAATGTTAGTGTGAATGATTGTTTGTCTATATGTGCCCATGCTAATTTGAGTTGGGTTATCTATGAGCTAGTCCATTGTACGTTAGCATTAAAGGGGAACTGCGCTATTTTGGAATTTTGTCTATAATTCACAATCCTTATGTGAGACACGAATACGTATGTTTTTCTTTTTTTATGCATTCTTAATAATAAATAAATGCTATCAAAAGTCAGTTCACAATGGAGCCTATGGGAGTCGCTCTATGCTGCCGAATTAAGCGCTCTAAAAACATCCAAACTCCTCCATCAAGGTTTTATGTACACGCTGTAAGTATATATGTAATGTAGTAACAGGCATATTCACAATAACATGTCATATTCACCTATTTTGATCATTTTAAGTTGGGATGTCCGATAATGGCTTTTTGCCGGTATCCGATATACCGATATTGTCCAACTCTTTAATTACCGATACCGATATCAACCGATACCGATATCAACCGATATATACAGTCGTGGAATTAACACATTATTATGCCTAATTTGGACAACCAGATATGGTGAAGATAAGGTACTTTAAAAAAAATAAAAATACAATAAAATAAGATCAATAAATTAAAAACATTTTCTTGAATAAAAAAGAAAGTAAAACAATATAAAAACAGTTACATAGAAACTAGTAATTAATGAAAATTAGTAAAATCAACTGTTAAATTTTAGTACTATTAGTGGACCAGCAGCACGCACAATCATGTGTGCTTACGGACTGTATCCCTTGCAGACTGTATTGATATATATTTATATATATTGTAGGAACCAGAATATTAATAACAGAAAGAAACAACCCTTTTGTGTGAATGAGTGTAAATGTGGGAGGGAGGTTTTTTGGGTTGGTGCACTAATTGTAAGTGTATCTTGTGTTTTTTATGTTGATTTAATACAAACAAAACAACAAAAAAAACAAAAAAAAACCGATACCGATAATTTCCGATATTACATTTTAACGCATTTATCGGCCGATATTATCGGCAGGCCGAAATAATCGGACATCTCTAATTTTAAGCATTCTGCGGCGCATTAATTTAAAAAAATGCATCAAAACGTTTTTTTCAACGTCACTGATTTCCACTCAACGCAGACTTCATAAGAGCCAACAAATATAATAAAACTTCACTTACTGTACTATGTCTGCTATCATTAGGATGCCGACTGCTAGCATATTTATAAGTCCCCATTTAGATAAAAAATTACTCATAATCCTCGCAAAGAAAAAGGGCGGTGCAACCAAGCGCAGACCAAACGTCATTTTGTGTCTTTCACGCCATTTCTGGATCAATAATTACTGGTTTGCAAAAAATATTTTCAACCCAAATAGGTAATAATAATCTCCCACGGCACACCAGACTGTATCTCAGTGGTTGAAAAACACTGGAATAAAGGACTTCCTATTGACTCCGTTTTAAGCTGACTTTTATTTACGTTTATTTAGGGATTACAAAGCATTAAAAAAATACAACCATCGTCATCTTCTAAAAAAAAAAGTGCAGTTCCCCTTTAAGCTATTAGCATTAGAGCTCAATCTTCATCCTGCACAATTGTATGGCCTTTTTAGTATATTCCAAACTATATTAATAATTTAAAGTGATTCCTACATGTTCTGTGCACTTCACGTGTGTATGTAATGTACTTTCTTTAATGTGTTTAGTTGTACAGTGTGGTGAACACCTTAAGTTATTTTTTTCAGATATATGTAAAATGATTGTTTACATATTTGGCAAACTATATTGCAACATTCAGGTAGGGCAGAATATAGTGTAACCTGTGTTACCTTTTACAGTAAGCAGCAACAATTGAAATTGCATTGAACAAAGAGCGCACTGCAGTCTACCAGGTCAAATCAACTTTATTTATAAAGCAGGTCAAATTCATTATGTGTTAAACATACTTGGCCAATAAACTTGTTTGTCATTCTTAGTCTTAAAATACAAGAACTAATACTAATATTAATGTTATTATTAATAACTAATAACAATAATATATATATTTTTAAATATACATAAAACATTTGTTTACCCTTTTTAAGAAACATATATGCATCATTGCAAATCAAAACTATCATGGGGTCATACATGTGATGATGTCATATATATATATATATATATATATATATATATATATATATATATATATATATATATATATATATATATATATATATATATATATATATATCTACATTATATATTTATATATATATATATACACAAATACATATATACACAAATATATATATCATCAAACAATTCCAATATCAAAACATTTTGGCAAACACATTTTAGACATCAATTTCCTATAATTCCCCATGTTTCATACAGCATTTGAGTTCAGTTCAGCACTCAGTAGTTGTGGAAATGTCCTTCAATGAGGCTACCACATCAGTGTTTACAGATGTTTTCTCCAGCTACCAGTTATCATCTGCTGGACCAGTTAACACCAGTAATGTGTTACACAACATGTCCTACGTACTAACGGAGTCCTGTCGCTTTCAATGACTATTACCGATGTGAACACGTAAAGGACTCTTACAGCCGTAGCAGGATAGGGTGGATACCATCCGGAAGACAACGTTACCTGATGCGTTTTGTCACCTCTTCCGGCTGCCTGAACAAGCACTTGGATTGGGTCTTGGGCTGCAGGGCCTGGAAGTGTCGTATTGCATCTGTTGTGGCTGCTCGCTCTGTTTTAACTCCTCTGGATGGCGTATGAAACTATCCAGACTAGCTGTGGTTCACACATGAAATGATTTGGCCACTCAGTCCTGTGAGAGCAAACTGTCAGTCAGCCACCAGAGGACCTTCCAGCACTGACCTGCTTGGTGAACTGTACTGCACTGCCCTCTTCCCCGCCGTTTGTCCAATATACCGTCTACACATACGTTATTGCTTCTTACTCCGTGTTACACGATAAACCTATCACTCCGAGAGCTCACCCCTTCCTCCCGATCTGACTATTTATCTATTCTGATTCCTCTGAATTTGAAAGACTACAATGGATAAACAAAACTGAAAAATATATAATTTGCTGCCCCGGCCTCAACGTCAATTATATCATGCAGTGATAGTGTATTACTAAAAGTGAATTGTATTAGTGTATTCATTAATATCTAATCAGTAATGTGGATATAGGAAGGGGCCGGTATGGGGAATAATAACTTTTGGCAGAAATATTACAGTTTCACGGTGTGGTATTGTGATTACAGCTCTAAAATGTGTTAATTTTAAATGCCTTTGATGAAAAGAAGAGAAAAATTACTTTACAGCAAAACAGTCATTTTTAAAAAATGTAATAGAACATGGTTGAAAGTAAAGCCTAAGTTTTTTTGAATTAATAACAAAAGATAACTGAATTCTTACTAAATAAATGATGAAATGCAGTCATTCATATAGTCTACAACTGCTAACTCAAGAGACATCAATATTTTTTTGTAAAAGAAACAAAAATACATGCATTTACTAAGTGGCTGAAGAAGTTTACAACATAAATAATTGATAAAAAGACACTTCTAAGTAAGATTTAAACAACAAACAAATAAAAGTAGGCAGGAGCTCAAAACTAAATAACAACATGTTTTAGAATGTTGCACATAACCTGTTAACGAGAGTTTTTTGGAGTTGTTCGAGTTGTTTGATGAGTTTTGGTTAATTTGCTTCTTCGTTAAAGTAAAACATTATGGTGTTACAAATTACATAACATTATAAAATACATAAATATGAAATGTTATGATAAATGTGCCAATTGCTACATTACATATATACTTACATCATGTAAATAAAACCCTAATGGAGATGTCTGAATGTTTTTTAGGCGCTCTATAGGCAGAATTGAACGGCTCCCATAGGCTTCATTGTAAGCGGACTTTTGACCGCATTTATTTAATATTTAGAATGCATTAAAAAAAATCCATCCATAGTCATGTCTTTCATAATGATTGTGAACGATAGGCACAATTGCCCCAAAAGTGCAGTTCCCCTATAAAATCAGTAATCGACATGCATGGCACCATCCAGTTCGATGGGTCCACATCAGACCCCTTCAAAATTTGCTGTGGTGTCAAGCAGGGATGTGTGCCGGCGCCCACCCTGTTTGGAATCTTTTTTTCCCTCCTCCTGCGCCAAGCATTTGGTACAGCAACTGAAGGAGTCTACCTGCACACAAGGACATACAGTAAACTATTCAACCTTGCCCGTCTGAAAGCCAAAACAAAGGTCAGGCCACTCGTCATCTGGGACATGCTGTTTGCTGACGACGCAGCAGTGGAGCACCTGCAAACCCTAATGGACCAGTTCACCAAAGCCTGTCGGGACTTCAGCCTGACCATCAGTCTGAGCAAAACCAAGACGATGGGACAGGGAACCGAACCCCCGCGCCCCCCTATCACCATCAACAACTACAACCTGAAAGTCGTAAACACCTTCACCTACCTCGGTTCCACCATCACCGACAACCTGTCACTCGATGCCGAACTCAGTGGCCGCATCGGAAAAGCTGCCCTTGGGGGCGTGGTTGAGAGGGGAGGAGTATATTTACAGCTAGAATTCACCAAGTCAAGTATTTCATATATGAAATACTTGACTTTCAGTGAATTCTAGCTATATATACAGTATATATATTTATTTTATTATATGTATATATATATATATATATATATATATATATATATATATATATATATATATATATATATATATATATATATTTATTTTTTTGTCCTGTCCAGCTTCTCAGGCAAATCATATAGTTGATGTAGATGCCCATGTCGGCTGTTCAGATTTACTTTACAAAAGAGAAGTGTAGGATACTTCTCTTGTTGTTATATATCTATATATATATATATATATATATATATATATATATATATATATATATATATATATATATATATATATATATATATATATATATATATATCTATAAATATATATATATACATATATATATATATAGATATATAGATATATAACAACAAGAGAAGTATACATATATATATATATATATATATATATATATATATATATATATATATATATATATATATATATGTATATATATATATATATATATATATATATATATATATATATATATATATATATATATATGTATATATATATATATATATATATATATATATATATATATATATATATATATATATATATATATATATATATATAAATAAAAGAAATACTTGAATTTCAGTGTTCATTTATTTACACAAATACACACACATAACACTCATCTACTCATTGTTGAGTTAAGGGTTGAATTGTCCATCCTTGTTCTATTCTCTGTCACTATCTTTCTAACCATGCTGAGCACCCTCTCTGATGATGCATTGCTTTGTGTCACGCACAAAAGTGCTTTCATCAAAACATTTCATGGCCCAAAACCGGTCAATCCTTGCTTCCTGAGGAAGATCTTCACTGCCAAGCACTTGGTACTCCACTACTTCTTCCCGGAGGCTATCCAGGTCCAATTGCAGCTGCGGCTTGGAACTTACAAGTTTATTTCTTCATCTTACTCGTCGTCGGCGTCGCCACGGCTGTATTTTCGTTCTTCTGCTTTGTCTCCTTGTTGTTGTTGTGCACTGCACTCTCTAAAAGCCGTAGATGTTATTGTCACATATGCATGTACAGTAGATGGCAATATTGTCCTGTTTAAGAGTGTCACAACATTGCTGTTTACGGCAGACAAACTGCTTTATGGTAGACGAAAACATGACTGCTGTTGTTGTGTGTTTTACCGCGCTGGGAGGACGTTAATGAAACTGCCTAACAATAAACCCACATAAGAAACCAAGAACTCGCCCTCGATCATTCTACAGTCATAACGTGATTGGGCAGGCATGTTGTTTATATTGTGGGAAAGCGGACGTGAAAACAGGCTGTCGACACGTCACTCAGGTCCGCATAGAGCTGGAGGGGGCGTGGCCACCAGCTCCGCCTGAATTTCGGGAGATTTTTGGGAGAAAATTTATCCCGGGAGGTTTTCGGGAGAGGCGCTGAATTTCGGGAGTCTCCCGGAAAATCTGGGAGGGTTGGCAAGTATACGTTACATCCCTATGTCTGTAAGTAATGTAAATGGAGAGGTTCAGGTCTGACGGTGGTGTACTGTATCTGCCATGTACTGCACCTAACTAAAGTGTATTGAAAAGCGTAGTTCATCTGTGTATGCTAGGGTTGGGTGATATTACAAATTTTGATAAGTAAATACAGGGGCCAGTATTGCCGATACTGATAATTTTCAAGACCCTTGATTCTTGAATTTTGAATTTTCCTTTAATTTGTAAATTATATCATTATTTCACCACAGTACTATCGATGCAGTACTTTTACCAACCTTCGTGTCGATACTTTCTGGATCATTTGGATGGATCCGCCTACCCCAAGTGTACGCATGTACGTGCACATTCACGTGTGTTTTGTGTAGATATATTTTTGCTCCTGCTGGTGAGTTCTTACAGCGATACTTGAGCCAGACGCTGCTGATCAGGCGTACATTCCTCTCGAGTCCTGACATACTTATCTCCAACACATTCAACTATGTCAGGGGTCAGCTGCTGGCCGAGGGACAGAGAAACGGACAGGGAGGTTTGGGTTTAAAGAGGGGAGGTGGAGTAGACATTCCTATGAAGTGCACTCTTTCTAGAAGGAAGGGAGAATAATTTAGAAAGGAGGAAGTCTTCTAGTAATCTGGAGTGTTTTCACATATGAACCCCTATTTAGCCCATAGGAAGACTTTAAACTTTTTAAAATGTGATCTATATATTTTTGCACCTGAACTCATTAAGTCCCTAAGAGACATATAGAAATCATTTGGGACAGGTTTACAGTCATGTGACTATCCCAGGATATCCCCCAAAATGGCAGTGTGTTAGGTAAACTAGCTCACTATTTGAATGCACTTCCCTTGCAATACAAGCATTTAATTGAAACATCCAAAAAATTACTTTTTTTCATCATCTCAATCCTCTACCTCCGTAATATCCTGCTAGTTTAATGTTCTCCTCTAATTTTAAATCGACATTTGCGATAAAAGTGTTGTAATAGTAGTCATCAGATTCTTCCCTTGTCTCTTTGATTGTCATTATTGCGATGAAGTAAGCTTACAAGCTAAATGCATAGAAGCACAATCCAGATTTACAGTAAGCCCTAAATATGCCTCACACACGTATTAAATACATTTTAAATAATAATATGTTTAGGTACTCACCACTAATAAATGGTAATGAAAGACGATGAATTGAAGGAAGTGGTGGTAAGCAAACACTAAATTGCAAATATGTGGGGTTTCACTTTACATAACCAAATACATTTTCTAATAGGAAATACACCTTAATTTAACAATAGTGTTTTGAGGTAAGAGCTATGTCTCGGCTAATTGTTATGCTTTAAGTTGTGAGCAAAAATTTGAGTTACAAGCATCCCCGCCATTACAGACGCACCCAGCAGAGGACAAGGCACGAGAAAAGCAGGGGACAGCCAGACCCCAAGCCAGCGAGCGACCACACTCCACACGGGCAGAAAGCTGGTACGCTCCGCCCGGGGGGCCCAGAGACTCCCCGCAACCGGACGGGAAGACCGCCCCCGCCCCACCGGCAACCGGGCCCCCACGAGCCCACCCCCGGAGAGCGCGGCGAGGCTAGTACCCGGCCACCCCACCCAAGTCGGCCGCCGCAGGACCATCCAGCACGGGGCCACGGGAACCAGCCACCCCACCCGCAGGAACCCCAACGATGGAGATGGAACAACCAGCAACCGCCCCGCCGAGTACCCCCCCTGACGGAAGGGAACATTTTTTTTTTAAATAAATAAAATAATAATATTAATAAAATATATTCAAAAATAAATAAATAAATTAAATAACAAATTAAAAGAAGATCACAGACATGCTGACACACAAGGTCACTACCACAGCAACTGGCCTACTCGCAGCACCTCGGAATACCTTGCAGCACCTAGCTACCACAACAGACGCAGGGACTAGACCCAGCAGGCCCCAACCAAGACAGGCACCCGGAAGGGATGGACGGTGGGACCCGGGAGCTCCAGACACGCAGTCCGGATGCAGTAGCCTGAGGCGCCGACCCCCACCTGACAGGCAGGCCCAGAGCGTACCCCCAGAAATATTCATACGTACATATATACATATACATACACATACACACACATAGCCATATATACATATACATACACATACATACACATATATACACTTACACATATATATATACAGTACATACATACATACATACACATACACACACATATACATACATATACACAGTTTGTTAGCCCCGACAACCACCACGCGCGCTCACTGCCACCAGTCACAACATCAGCCACCCCCCTGCACCAGACCCAGCAGCCACGGGTGCCCACACCACAAACAAACGGCAGCAGAAACAGCAGCTGCAATACCCCCACACAGCCAGCACCACCCAATCAAATGAAAGCGATCAAAAAAACTGCAACCGGCAACCACTCGCCAACAGGATCACGGAGACCAGCCAGCGCCAGGCAGCCAGTCAGCCCAAACGCCAACATGCAAACAAGAGACACCAACACCCCCCCACCAAAAGACCCCACCACCCCAACCCAAACCCGCACAAACACACCACCGCCCAAACAACCGAGACACAGCATCCAGACCAGACATGGGGGCCGCGCCGCCACCACATCAAGTCACCAACAGAGACCCCACAGCGCAAGGTCGGGCCACATGGGCACGGACCCCACCCAACAGGAAGTGAGACCCGCGCGGCGCCACACACAAATAAATAATACGATTTAAAAAATCGTATCAGTGAAGAGAGGGGCGGAGCTTTCTACCGATCACCACCTGGTGGTGAGTTGGCTGCGATGGTGGGGGAGGATGCCGGACAGACCTGGCAGGCCCAAACGCATTGTGAGGGTTTGCTGGGAACGTCTGGCAGAGTCTCCTGTCAGAGAGAGTTTCAATTCCCACCTCCGGAAGAACTTTGAACATGTCACGAGGGAGGTGCTGGACATTGAGTCCGAATGGACCATGTTCCGCGCCTCTATTGTCGAGGCGGCTGATTGGAGCTGTGGCCGCAAGGTAGTTGGTGCTTGTCGTGGCGGTAATCCTAGAACCCGTTGGTGGACACCGGCGGTGAGGGATGCCGTCAAGCTGAAGAAGGAGTCCTATCGGGTTCTTTTGGCTCATAGGACTCCTGAGGCAGCGGACAGGTACCGACAGGCCAAGCGGTGTGCGGCTTCAGCGGTCGCAGAGGCAAAAACTCGGACATAAGAGGAGTTCGGTGAGGAAATGGAAAACGACTTCCGGACGGCTTCGAAGCAGTTCTGGACCACCATCCGCCGCCTCAGGAAGGGGAAGCAGTGCACTATCAACACCGTGTATGGCGAGGATGGTGTTCTGCTGACCTCGACTGCGGATGTTGTGGATCGGTGGAGGGAATACTTCGAAGACCTCCTCAATCCCACCAACACGTCTTCCTATGAGGAAGCAGTGCCTGGGGAGTCTGTGGTGGGCTCTCCTATTTCTGGGGCTGAGGTTGCTGAGGTAGTTAAAAAGCTCCTCGGTGGCAAGGCCCCAGGGGTAGATGAGATCCGCCCGGAGTTCCTTAAGGGTCTGGATGCTGTGGGGCTGTCTTGGTTGACAAGACTCTGCAGCATCGTGTGGACATCGCGGTACCACTGGAATTGCAGACGGGGTGGTGGTTCCTCTCTTTAAGAAGGGGAACCGGAGGGTGTGTTCTAACTATCGTGGGATCACACTCCTCAGCCTCCCGGTAAGGTCTATTCAGGTGTACTGGAGAGGAGGTTACGCCGGATAGTCGAACCTCGGATTCAGGAGGAACAGTGTGGTTTTCGTCCTGGTCGTGGAACTGTGGACCAGCTCTATACTCTCGGCAGGGTCCTTGAGGATGCATGGGAGTTTGCCCAACCAGTCTACATGTGTTTTGTGGACTTGGAGAAGGCATTCGACCGTGTCCCTCGGGAAGTCCTGTGGGGAGTGCTCAGAGAGTACGGGGTATCTGACTGTCTGATTGTGGCAGTCCGCTCCCTGTATGATCAGTGCCAGAGCTTGGTCGGTAGTAAGTCGGACACGTTTCCAGTGAGGGTTGGACTCCGCCAAGGCTGCCCTTTGTCACCGATTCTGTTCATAACTTTTATGGACAGAATTTCTAGGCGCAGTCAAGGCGTTGAGGGGATCTGGTTTGGTGGCTGCAGGATTAGGTCTCTGCTTTTTGCAGATGATGTGGTCCTGATGGCTTCATCTGGCCAGGATCTTCAGCTCTCACTGGATCGGTTCGCAGCTGAGTGTGAAGCGACTGGGATGAGAATCAGCACCTCCAAGTCCGAGTCCATGGTTCTCGCCCGGAAAAGGGTGGAGTGCCATCTCCGGGTTGGGGAGGAGATCTTTCCCCAAGTGGAGGAGTTCAAGTACCTCGGAGTCTTGTTCACGAGTGAGGGAAGAGTGGATCGTGAGATCGACAGGCGGATCGGTGCGGCGTCTTCAGTAATGCGGACGCTGTATCGATCCGTTGTGGTGAAGAAGGAGCTGAGCCGGAAGGCGAAGCTCTCAATTTACCGGTCGATCTATGTTCCCATCCTCACCTATGGTCATGAGCTTTGGGTTATGACCGAAAGGACAAGATCACGGGTACAAGCGGCCGAAATGAGTTTCCTCCGCCGGGTGGCGGGGCTCTCCCTTAGAGATAGGGTGAGAAGCTCTGCCATCCGGAAGGAGCTCAAAGTAAAGCCGCTGCTCCTCCACATCGAGAGGAGCCAGATGAGGTGGTTCGGGCATCTGGTCAGGATGCCACCCGAGCGCCTCCCTAGAGAGGTGTTTAGGGCACGTCCGACCGGTAGGAGGCCGCGGGGAAGACCCAGGACACGTTGGGAAGACTATGTCTCCCGGCTGGCCTGGGAACGCCTCGGGGTCCCACAGGAAGAGCTGGACGAAGTGGCTGGGGAGAGGGAAGTCTGGGCTTCCCTGCTTAGTCTGCTGCCCCCGCGACCCGACCTCGGATAAGCGGAAGAAGATGGATGGATGGATGGATGGATTTAAAAAATAATTAAAAAAATAAAAATAAAATAAAATAAAATAAAATAAAATAAGTAAATAATAAAAAATAAATAGATAAATAAATAAATAAATAAATAAATAAATAAATAAATAAAAGCCTGGCAGGCCACCAGACCGCAGTCCCTGCAATCCGCGCCGGCCGACGAGGCAATGAGGGGTGCGCCGAACCCCAACGCCCCCATGCATGTGTACAAGGCCCCCAGAGTGTCTACTGTGTAGTTAGAATTAGGAGGTCAGCCGTTACAGCCGACCTCCAGTCCCTATTGATGTGTGTACTGTAGCGTGAGTGAGATATGTATGCTTGTGGGAACTAATAATGCGATTAAAATTGGGGGACATCAAGGTAATGGTGGGTCCTAACCAAGCCAAGCCCCCCAAATCCTAAGTGTCTAATATGCAGCTAAGATTGAGGGATGGACTAGCAGGGGACAAGACAGGAGGACTGGAGCCTCATAGGAGGCATCCTTATTCCCCCCCGCCATGCCTCCCCGCAGGACAATCCCCCAAAGTCCTATATATGTGTGACTGTGTGTGCTATAAGTAGGAGGAGTAGAGGGCCCGGACATCCCCCCCAGTCCATGTGGCCGACAACCAGGAACTACGGCCAGGAGGAGACAAACCCCCCCCACCCCCACCATGGACCGTGACCCACACGAGACCACTTTAACGTGACGCCACGCGAGTCCCCCCCCCGCCAAACAAAGCCATCCCCCGCCCGCCCCAACCCAACCCTGCAGAGCCCATACCAGCAACCAAACGCAGAAAAACTGCACAGCCCCCATGCCCAATGCAAACACCGCATCCCGGCCATCCACACAGCAACGTGCCCATACGAGTCCCGGCCAGGGGATGGATCCCCCCAACGGGGGAAGAAGCCAATGCATCCCGTCCGCACGTCAGCCCCCAAACCAGTCGGCAAGCCAACGCCAGCCAGCCCCCACAAGCGCACAGATACCAGCCACAGACCCCCAACCACTCCAACCCAACACAGCGATGCAAACCGCTGGTAGCACCACAGTGACCATCACCACCACCGCCTGTCCGCAGTACAAACACCCGCGGTCGCCGAAACCGAAACAAAAAAGCGACCGACCCCATAAACCACAACAACGCACACCGCCAGCTACCACCGAGGCCGCCAACCCACTTACCCCAACTCATCCACAGCCAGGCCAATCGAGCCACTGGACATCCACACCCATACACACACCTACACATGCATATACACATCCATACACACATACATACACACATACATATACACAAACACACACACACACATATATACACATGAATACACCTACATACATATACATATGCACACATATACACATACACATACATACACAAAAAAATAAAAAAAATAAAAATAAACCCTTTAAATAAAATAAAATAAATACAAATAAACAAGAGGCCTGGTCACCAACAGTGCCCAGCGCCACCAAACCCCGCAGCCCTTCCCGCACGTCCAGGCCCCCCCACCCACCAGGCATCCCATCCGGCAAAACCCATAAGGGCCCAGCACTGCACCCACAGCCGGCATGCTACGGCACCTCTGCAGACCCGGTGCTGTGATCAGCAATGCACACCGGGGCAGCGACACATACATATGTACCTACATACATACACACAGATTTCACCATACATATATACAAACGTACACACACACACATACACGCACACCCATATATACACATATATAATTTAACAGAATAAATAAAATGTATTGAATAGATAATTAAAAAAATATATATACATCAAATAAATAAAAATAAATAAATACAATTAATAAATAAATAAGGGGGGATTAAAACACAGGAGGGGAACTCCCGCAGGGCAGTCGGGCAGCACCGCCGGGGCCCCAACAAGGGAGGCAAGCAGCCCCCCCAACCCGGCACCAGGCGGGCCCGCACAGCCGCAGCGCAGGGCGACCCCGGGCAGACCCCGTCCCGCGCCCCAGGGGAAGGAGGAAGCCCACGGACACCCGGGGCCAGAGGGGCACGAGCCGAATCCTCAAACTGATATGCGGGCAAAAAGACTACTTTGGTCGTACGACAACCATCAAGGTATATCAAAAACGAGGCAAACCTTTGGTGAAAATTTCAGCCCACTGTATCTTATAAAAAACATCACAAAATGTTTTGGTTTGGAGCATATATCCTTGATTGGACTTTAAGGATTCAATAGACCTGGTTGGGTTAGGTAGTGATGTTGGAAAGACGACCTTGCAAGTAGAGTCTAAAACTGGTTGGAGGTAAAAGGGAGTCAGTGGTCGGGTGGGTGTTTAGCCGCCAGCCAGTAACAGCAGGCCAGTTTACAGGTCGCTGAACCCCCACTTTTCCATCCCGCATTGCAGACCCCCTTGGGAAGATTCCAGCAAAGGATAGCTGAGGTCAACATAAACAACAGCCTGAGAGAGATGTAGCATTTATCCTTTTGGACTGATATTTCAATATTTTCTTATCTGATGCGGAGAATGAGTGATGGAAAGTGTTTGATCCGATGGAGTTCAGTCCATCGTGTGACTGCTATGAATGCTGTTAAGCTGTTTGGAGAGATACCTAAAGGGGGGCAACATCTTGTGGAGGGCTTACCAAATTGTTGTGAAATTGAGATATCCCTAAATGCACTGATGTACTTCAAAAGTGACATGAAAATACTTTGATTCAGACATACATCTTTCAAAGTTAGTAATATTTAATATAATTGCCTTTAGCATTCATGTAAACAACACAGATGTGACCAAAGCGGTGTGATGCTGCGCTTTGATCCAAGCTCCCATACTTTGATCTGTCTCCGAGTGAAACATGTTTTTTTATCCAACGGGGAATACAGAAGTGAGATGGCTCTGGCAGCATTAGCAAAACATTGGCGTAAACTCTGGATGCAAACCACCACCAGCCAGTCCAACAAATTAACTAAACATGCTTACAAGACTTTGCAGCATGCCAGTTGAGCTCTGTTGATAACACATTTATAGCTAGCCCTGCGGCACCAAATTTAATATTAAACCTTTTAAAAGTGCAGGACCATACCGGGGGGCTGCTGGCTTGTGTCTGTGTTACTATAGTAATAACTCACAGGGCCACAACTTGGATTTTACAAATACCGAGGTAAAAAATTGGTTGTCCGAGAGGAACTTTGAAATGCTGAAATCATGGGTATCCTAGCACCATATCAATTATATTACCTTGAGCAACACAATGAATTTCCAGAAAAACAAAACCTTTCATTGAGGTAGAACTATCTATCACTTGTCTACATCTTTGGTAATAAGTGTTGGAATAATTGTTTGTAAGTTATCACAAAAGAAACGTTGTATTATGAATGCTGTCTTTCGAGGTCTAACAAGAGGAAGAAGGCTCGTGAAACGCCACTGTGATTTCAACACGGACAGATGGCAGGATCTGCTCAACTTCCAGAGGAACTCTCTTTGAAGTGTTAAACGAACTCTCTCTGAAGTATTTCACAAACTCTCTTCCAACTGTTTGGTGACCGAGGTCAACGGTGTTTACGACCCGCTGCCCTCTTGAAGTCACTGTGGTCAGGAGACGGGAGGGGTTATCCATTGTCCTCCAACACCTGCCCTAGCTGGATCCAGGAAGAGCCCAAGCCCGATAAATCCTCTTCTTGGACTTCAATGAGACCGAAAACAATGACTGTTTTAAATACTTCCCATTCCTGCTGTGACATATGTTGGTGCGTGAACATTGAACATCTGAATAAATGAGGAGACGAAAACCTTCTTCGTCAGAGCGTGGTGCAGGACTGTACAGAGAGTGCAGTGGCCATGTCTCTCCTCAATATTGAGTCCAAATTGAATTCTGTCTCTGTTTGATTCCTTGCCTTTTGTCTTGTTTAATAGATGTCCTCAGTGTTTGAACGTGACAATAAGCATGATTTTGTAACAATCCATTTTTTTAATATGCTGCAGTTTAGCGTATTAAACGATTTCAACATAACACATTTTCATCCACTCCCGAGATTAAATGATAAATAAATGATAAATGGGTTGTACTTGTATAGCGCTTTTCTACCTTCAAGGTACTCAAAGCGCTTTGACACTACTTCCACATTTACCCATTCACACACACATTCACACACTGATGGAGGGAGCTGCCATGCAAGGTGCTAACCAGCACCCATCAGGAGCAAGGGTGAAGTGTCTTGCTCAGGATACAACGGACATGACAAGGTTGGTACTAGGTGGGGATTGAACCAGGGACCCTCGGGTCGCGCACGGCCATTCTTCCACTGCCCCACGTCGTGGAAGATTTGAACCCAAACCTTCTACTTTGTAAGGTAGGCACTAATGACGTCCACCACGGAGACGACAGATGTAATGAAGGACATTTCAAATCAGTTCAGTTCAGTTTCAGTTTATTTCGAATATGCATACGATACAATGTAATGCATCACACAATTCCAGTTGTTTCATTACAGCACATCCGAAAAAGAGTAGGAAGAAGCAGAGCTTATTTAATCCTACCCCTTTTCATACCATAGCAATTTTATCCAATTTCCTTGTTCTCTGTAACAGAACAGTGAACAAATAAATAATGAATAAATAACATACCATAGTAAGCAAACAAAAATTAGATACATAAATAATCTTTGTCTCAATAAAAAAAAAGGAAAAACAAGGGTTCAACATGTTCATCATAATTCTTGTTCTGTGTACTTTGTGACAGTCTCTTAAACTGAATCATATTGGTGCTTTGTTTGATTTCTTTGGTTAATCCATTCCATAATTTAATTTCACATACTGATATACTAAAGGTTTTGAGTGTTGTACGAGCATACAAATGTTTTAAATTAGTTTTTCCTCTAAGGTTATATTTGTCCTCTTTTGTTGTGAAGAATTGTTGTGCATTTTTGGATAGCAGGTTATAGTTTGCTTTATACATACTTTTAGCTGTTTGCAAATGCACCAAATTGTTGAATTTTAATAATTGTGATTTAATAAATAAAGGGTTTGTATGTTCTTTTATATCCAACATTATGTATTATTCTAATTGATCTTTTTTGTAACACCGTTAGTGAATGAAGCGCACATTTGTAGTTGTTTCCCCATATTTCTACACAATAACTCAAATATGGTAACACTAGCGAGCAGTAGAGAATATGAAGTGATTTTAGGTCTAGAACATATTCTGCTTTGTTCATTATTGATGGGTATCTTGCTACTTTATGTTTGGTCCTTATATTCTGATTAGTAACAGAGCATGACGTGGCCAGGAATACGATTGGGGTAAAATATTAAATGAAACACCTTGTCATTCAATAGTTTATATTTTAATGTGCTTCTTCACGCACACCCCACTTAATAAGTGTCATAATGTTCTCAAATAAGACACTTTAAATACACAATATGGCACAAGCACATCTCGGCTAGTGGACACAAACCTATAAACTGACTTATTTTGACACTAAAATATTTTTGTATATACAATGGAATTAATGCAGAGTGAACATATAGCAATATGTGTATGTTTGAGTACGAGAGTAGAATGGAAAGGTAGCTGAACATCAAAATTTAACTCCTCAACAACTTCAATCCTTTTCTTTGCCAGGATAAGAGTTATTGTCGATGCAGTTCTCCTATTCTGTACATCCTAGCAAGATGGACAACTCAGCGCTATCTACAGTAGTTCTCAGCCTCCTCATTATTAAAATCACTGCCACTCAAAACTTTATTCGGTCCCAATGGTTGTTATTAAGCAGTCCACTCCATAAAAAAATTCACTGACAGTGCATAGGCAGGCAAGTAGCTTTTTTTGTTTTGGCATGGCGGATTGATACAGTAATAATGGGACTATTTTCCCAAGTCAATGTGTTTTACAAGATCGGAGTTAATCGCGTAATTTGGTGCTGGGTGAGTGATTCAAGATGGCAAAATAAACAAGTGATGGCGTTAAAGCACAAAAGTAAAGTACAACAGTTTATTATACAGAATTTTGAACGCTAACCGAAAAACAAACATTAACCAAAGCAACATTTTGGCAGAATCTTCATCGAAGACCTCGATGAAGAACACAAACCAAGGACCCAGATTTCCCTCGCCCGGACGCGGGTCACCGGGGCCCCCCTCTGGAGCCAGGCCCGGAGGTGGGGCACGATGGCGAGCGCCTGGTGGCCGGGCCTGTCCCCATGGGGCCCGGCCGGGCACAGCCCGAAGAGGCAACGTGGGTCCCCCCTCCAATGGGCTCACCACCCATAGCAGGGGGCCATAGAGGTCGGGTGAAGTGTGAGCTGGGCGGCAGCCGAGGGCAGGGCACTTGGCGGTCCGATCCTCGGCTACATAAGCTGGCTCTTGGGACGTGGAACGTCACTTTGCTGGGGGGGGAAGGAGCCTGAGCTAGTGCGTGAGGTGGAGAAGTTCCGGCTAGATATAGTCGGACTCACTTTGACGCACAGCAAGGGCTCTGGAACCACTTCTCTTGAGAGGGGCTGGACTCTCTTCCACTCTGGCGTTGCCGGCAGTGAGAGGCGACGGGCTGGGGTGGCAATTCTTGTTGCCCCTCGGCTCAAAGCCTGCACGTTGGAGTTCAACCCGGTGGACGAGAGGGTAGCTTCCCTCCGCCTTCGGGTGGGGGAACGGGTCCTGACTGTGGTTTGCGTTTACGCGCCAAACAGCAGCTCAGAGTACCCACCCTTTTTGGATTCACTCGAGGGAGTACTGGAGAGTGCTCCCCCGGGTGATTCCCTCGTTCTACTGGGGGACTTCAACGCTCATGTTGGCAGCGACAGTGAAACCTGGAGAGGTGTGATTGGGAAGAATGGCCGCCCGGATCTGAACCCGAGTGGTGTTCTGTTATTGGACTTTTGTGCTCGTCACAGATTGTCGATAACAAACACCATGTTCAAACATAAGGGTGTCCATATGTGCACTTGGCACCAGGACACCCTAGGCCGCAGTTCTATGATCGACTTTGTAGTTGTGTCATTGGATTTGCGGCCTCATGTTTTGGACACTCGGGTGAAGAGAGGGGCGGAGCTTTCTACCGATCACCACCTGGTGGTGAGTTGGCTGCGATGGTGGGGGAGGATGCCGGACAGACCTGGCAGGCCCAAACGCATTGTGAGGGTTTGCTGGGAACACCTGGCAGAGTCTCCTGTCAGAGAGAGTTTCAATTCCCACCTCCGGAAGAACTTTGAACATGTCACGAGGGAGGTGCTGGACATTGAGTCCGAGTGGACAATGTTCCGTACCTCTATTGTCGAGGCGGCCGATTGGAGCTGTGGCCGCAAGGTAGTTGGTGCCTGTCGTGGCGGTAATCCTAGAACCCGTTGGTGGACGCCGGCGGTGAGGGATGCCGTCAGGCTGAAGAAGGAGTCCTATCGGGTTCTTTTGGCTCATGGGACTCCTGAGACAGCAGACAGGTACCGACAGGCCAAGCGGTGTGCGGCTTCAGCGGTCGCGGAGGCAAAAACTCGGACATGGGAGGAGTTTGGGGAGGCCATGGAAAAAGACTTCCGGACGGCTTCGAAGCAATTCTGGACCACCATCCGCCGCCTCAGGAAGGGGAAGCAGTGCAGTGTCAACACCGTGTATGGTGGGGATGGTGCTCTGCTGACCTCGACTGCGGATGTTGTGGATCGGTGGAGGGAATACTTCGAAGACCTCCTCAATCCTACCAGCACGTCTTCCTGTAAGGAAGCAGGGCCTGGGGAATCTGCGGTGGGCTCTCCTATTTCTGGGGCTGAGGTTGCCGAGGTAGTTAAAAAGCTCCTCGGTGGCAAGGCCCCGGGGGTGGATGAGATCCGCCCGGAGTTCCTTAAGGCTCTGGATGTTGTGGGGCTGTCTTGGTTGACAAGACTCTGCAACATCGCGTGGACATCGGGGGCGGTACCTCTGGATTGGCAGACCGGGGTGGTGGTTCCTCTCTTTAAGAAGGGGAACCGGAGGGTGTGTTCCAACTATCGTGGGATCACACTCCTCAGCCTTCCCGGTAAGGTCTATTCAGGTGTACTGGAGAGGAGGCTACGCCGGATAGTCGAACCTCGGATTCAGGAGGAACAGTGTGGTTTTCGTCCTGGTCGTGGAACTGTGGACCAGCTCTATACTCTCGGCAGGGTCCTTGAGGGTGCATGGGAGTTTACCCAACCAGTCTACATGTGCTTTGTGGACTTGGAGAAGGCATTCGACCGTGTACCCCGGGAAGTCCTGTGGGGAGTGCTCAGAGAGTATGGGGTAACGGACTGTCTTATTGTGGCAGTTCGCTCCCTGTATAATCAGTGTCAGAGCTTGGTCCGCATTGCCGGCAGTAAGTCGGACACGTTTCCAGTGAGGGTTGGACTCCGCCAAGGCTGCCCTTTGTCACCGATTCTGTTCATAACCTTTATGGACAGAATTCCTAGGCGCAGTCAGGGCGTTGAGGGGATCTGGTTTGGTGGCTGCAGGATTAGGTCACTGCTATTTGCAGATGATGTGGTCCTGATGGCTTCCTCCGGCCAAGATCTTCAGCTCTCACTGGATCGGTTCGCAGCCGAGTGTGAAGCGACTGGGATGGGAATCAGCACCTCCAAGTCCGAGTCCATGGTTCTCTCCCGGAAAAGGGTGGAGTGCCATCTCCGGGTTGGGGAGGAGATCTTGCCCCAAGTGGAGGAGTTCAAGTACCTCGGAGTCTTGTTCACGAGTGGGGGAAGAGTGG
This sequence comes from Nerophis lumbriciformis, assembly GCF_033978685.3. Lineage (NCBI taxonomy): Eukaryota > Metazoa > Chordata > Actinopteri > Syngnathiformes > Syngnathidae > Nerophis > Nerophis lumbriciformis. Next base: position 18,869,246 of record NC_084553.2, on the reverse strand, counting down.
ATCGTGAGATCGACAGGCGGATCGGTGCGGCGTCTTCAGTAATGCGGACGCTGTATCGATCCGTTGTGGTGAAGAAGGAGCTGAGCCGGAAGGCAAAGCTCTCGATTTACCGGTCGATCTACGTTCCCATCCTCACCTATGGTCATGAGCTTTGGGTCATGACCGAAAGGACAAGATCACGGGTACAAGCGGCTTAAATGAGTTTCCTCCGCCGAGTGGCGGGGCTCTCCCTTAGAGATAGGGTGAGAAGCTCTGTCATTCGGGGGGAGCTCAAAGTAAAGCCGCTGCTCCTCCACATCGAGAGGAGCCAGATGAGGTGGTTCGGGCATCTGGTCAGGATGCCACCCGAACGCCTCCCTAGGAAGGTGTTTCGGGCACGTCCGACCGGTAGGAGGCCACGGGGAAGACCCAGGACACGCTGGGAAGACTATCTCTGCCGGCTGGCCTGGGAACGCCTCGGGATCCCCCGGGAGGAGCTGGACGAAGTGGCTGGGGAGAGGGAAGTCTGGGCTTCCCTGCCTAAGCTGCTGCCCCCGCGACCCGACCTCGGATAAGCGGAAGAAGATGGATGGATGGATGGAACATTTTGGCAGTATTTTTCGTTTTAAACGAAAATAACTTAAAACGGGGAATTACTTTAACGAGGCATCACTGTACCCTAAAAATACTAAATTTGTGCTTGTGTCACCAGTGTGACCCCAGAATGTATGCACCGTCTCAAACACTTGGCAGACAGACAGGCGTATTTGTAGCGGATTGCTGCTAGGTAATGTTGCAATTTTCCATCCATCCATCCATCCATTTTCTTCCGCTTATCCGAGGTCGGGTCGCGAGGGAGTTCTCTCGAGAGGGGCTGGACTTTCTTCCACTCTGGCATTGCCAGCAGTGAGAGGCGACGGGCTGGGGTGGCAATTCTTGTTGCCCCCCGGCTCAGAGCCGTTGGAGTTCAACCCAGTAGACGAGAGGGTAGCTTCCCTCCGCCTTCGGGTGGGGGGACGGGTCCTGACTGTTGTTTGCGCTTACGCGCCAAACGGCAGCTCAGAGTACCCACCCTTTTTGGATTCACTCGAGGGAGTACTTGAGAGTGCTCTCTCGGGTGATTCCCTCGTTCTACTGGGGGACTTCAACGCTCATGTTGGCAACGACAGTGAAACCTGGAGAGGCGTGATTGGGAAGAATGGCCGGATCTGAACCCGAGTGGTGTTTTGTTATTGGACTTTTGTGCCCGTCACAGATTGTCCATAACGAACACCATGTTCAAGCATAAGGGTGTCCATATGTGCACTTGGCACCAGGACACCCTAGGCCGCAGTTCCATGATCGACTTTGTAGTTGTGTCATTGGATTTGCGGCCTCATGTTTTGGACACTCAGGTGAAGAGAGGGGTGGAGATTTCTACCGATCACCACCTGGTGGTGAGTTGGCTGCGATGGTGGGGAAGGATGCCGGACAGACCTGGCAGGCCCAAACGCATTGTGAGGGTTTGCTGGGAACGCCTGGCAGAGTCTCCTGTCAGAGAGAGTTTCAATTCCCACCTCCGGAAGAACTTTGAACATGTCACGAGGAAAGTGCTGGACATTGAGTCCGAGTGGACCATGTTCCGCACCTCTATTGTCGAGGCGGCTGATTGGAGCTGTGGCCGCAACGTGGTTGGTGCCTGTCGTGGCGGTAATCCTAGAACCCGTTGGTGGACACCGGCGATGAGGGATGCCGTCAAGCTGAAGAAGGAGTCCTATCAGGTTCTTTTGGCTCATAGGACTCCTGAGGCAGCGGGCAGGTACCGACAGGCCAAGCGGTGTGCTGCTTCAGCGGTTACGGAGGCAACAACTCGGACATGGGAGGAGTTCGGCGAAGCCATGGAAAACAACTTCCGGACGGCTTCGAAGCGATTCTGGACCACCATCCGCCGCCTCAGGAAGGGGAAGCAGTGCACTATCAACACCGTGTGGTGAGGATGGTGTTCTGCTGACCTCTACTGCGGATGTTGTGGATCAGTGGAAGAAATACTTCGAAGACCTCCTCAATCCCACCAACATGTATTCCTATGAGGAAGCAGTGCCTGGGCAATTTGTGGTGGGCTCTCCTATTTCTGGGGCTGAGATTGCTGAGGTAGTTAAAAAGCTCCTCAGTGCCAAGGCCCCGGGGGTAGATGAGATCTGCCCGGAGTTCCTTAAGGCTCTAGATGCTGTGGGGCTGTCTTGGTTGACTAGACTCTGCAGCATCGCGTGGACATCGGGGCCGGTACCTCTGGATTGGCAGACCAGGGTGGTGGTTCTTTAAAAAGGGGACCCGGAGTGTGTGTTCTAACTATTGTGGGATCACACTTCTCAGCCTTCCCGGTAAGGTCTATTCAGGTGTACTGAAAAGGAGGCTACGCCGGATAGGCAAACCTCGGATTCAGGAGGAACAGCGCAGTTTTCGTCCTGGTTGTGGAACTGTGGACCAGCTCTCGGCAGGGTCCGTGAGGGTGCATGGGAGTTTGCCCAACCAGTCTACATGTGCTTTGTGGACTTGGAGAAGGCATTCGACCGTGTCCCTCGGGAAGTCCTGTGGAGAGTGCTCAGAGAGTATGGAGTATCGGACAGTCTGATTGTGGCAGTCCGCTCCCTGTATGATCAGTGTCAGAGCTTGGTCCGCATTGCCGGCAGTAAGTCGGACACGTTTCCAGTGAGGGTTGGAGTCCACCAAGGCTGCCATTTGTCACCGATTCTGTTCATAACTTTTATGGACAGAATTTCTAGGAGCAGTCAAAGCGTTGAGGGGATCCGGTTTGGTGGCTGCAGGATTAGGTCTCTGTTTTTTGCAGATGATGTGGTCCTGATGGCTTCATCTGCACCCCCCCCCACCCCCCACCGGATGCGATGGACGTCGAGTGGGTCTGACATAATATTGTGAAAGTCCAGTCCAAAGTAGATCTAACATAATAGTGACATAGTCTTCCCAACGTGTCCTGGGTCTTCCCCTTGGCCTCTTGCTGGTTGGACGTGCCCCAAACACCTCCTTTGGGAGGCATTCGGGTGGCATCCTGAGCAATTTTGCAATGTTGCAATTTCCCATGAAAACAAATTATGAATGCCTGATAGAAAACACTGAAAAGTAAGGCTCCACTTTGCAAACTGCGCTAGCTTGATGCTAATTTGCAATGGATATGCCATATACATGCAACTGATTAGCATTTGTAATTTTACATTGCAATTTCAAACCCCTTCAAAACTACTAGAGACGCATGTTACAATCAAACAGTTGGTGTGTAATAAGTACAATACAATTGTAGGACTCAACAAAAGACTATCCTCTCCCCTCAAGGTGAACTGTGGTGTCCCACAGGGGAGCATTCTGGGACCATTGTTATTCTTGATTTACATTAACAACATGAAATCAGCATGTAACAGCAATTTGTTCCTGTTCGCGGACGATTCTGCAATCCAGCTCAACCTCCCATACAGGACTCACCTAACTCAATCCCACTTTACCAAATTAGGATGGCTTAGAGTTGAGGAAAGAGTACACCAAATTGCAATGTGCCTGGTATTCAAAATACTCAGAGAAACTGTCCCCAAGTACCTGTCCAACTATTTCACCAGAGTAAGTGATACTAGTGGTACTACATGAGAGGGAGTTCCTCAGACCTTGTCCCCCAACAAATTCAAAACTCTCATGGGAAAAAATGCCATCCATCCATCCATCTATCCATCCATTTTCTAGGGCCAAATTAGTGTTGCATTCTATTATTTTGCCACCACACAGTGGAATGCACTACCAACAAACCTTAAAATTCGAACTTCCCTACTAAATTAAAAAACTGCCATAAAATCATGGCTCAGCTCAACCTCTACCTGATCTGAACCCAAATTGATCCCCAGCAACTCTTCGAAGCATCAAACAGGATTATATGTGGTTATAGTGTATATATATTTTCTCATTCTGTTTTGCACACTCTTGGAGTCAACATGTGCAGAGTCATGTACATAGTGTCATGTACTGTACATAGTGTATATACACCCCCCCCCCCCCCCGCCCACGATTTTTTGTATATATTTTGTTTCAAATCACCTGACATGTATACTGTGTATATGTACATAATTAATCCATTTTAACGTAATTTTTTTATATACATGTTATAGGTTATTTATATTTTATCATTGAATGTATCAAATGTGATGCATATTTAATGGACACAATTGAAACAAGCCTTCTGGCTTTTTGTGCCATCCATTTGCCTTTTTAAAGCATTACATGGATTCAATTCTTTAAGATGTCAATAAACTTCTCAATCAATAAAAAAAAAAAAAGTCAACTTAAGGGCAAATACTGCTTTCTGACTATGGCAACACAAAGAGGACAAACTGAAATTAATGCATACTTGCTAAGCTATCCACTCAAAAAATACAAACTTATCTTCAGCGACATGATTTAGACACTTTCAATGTGTCGGACTAACTCTGTAGTTCTGCAAAATAGCCCTTTGCGTAACGCTCCTATATAACCCTTGCAAATGAGACTGAAAAGTAAGAACGGAAAGAATATATAACAACTGGACAGAATAGTTATTTTCAGCTCACTGTTAATTGTTAAATACTATTTTTTAGGTTTGAATATTAAATAATTACTATTTATTACCACATGAACATATACATAAATACAGGAATTGCAAATTGCTTTGCAGTTACCAGGAATTGTTACCATATTGGTTCAAATGTGAAAGGTAGCCATCCCTAACTATACATATTTGCAACACATGTAACACATGACGATACTGTCCATAATCAATAAAACAAACAATGAAAATGTATTGACATGTTGTAGTTTTTGATCGTTGTTCAATCAATCAATTAATCAAAGTTTATTTATATAGCCCTTAATTACTCAAAGGGCTACACTAACCATTATAACATCCTCGGCTCAGACCCCACATCAGGGCAAGAAAAAACTCAACCCAATGGGAACAATGAAAAACCTTGGATGGATGCCAATTGGGTACAGTTATTGAATTATTCATAGGACGCCTCCCGATTGACAAACAGGGACAAGTGTGTATCCTGATTGTCAATGAGAAGCAGATGAGGGAAACAGCGATGAGGCCAGAGGTAAAGTGGCTGAAAATGGAGGCAAACATAAGTGGAATGAAAATAAGACTTGTGGTCAGGAAGTAACACAAAGTACAGGATACATAAAGAAACAGTCATGACAGGGTGAACACTATCATGACAATATGTAGTTTTAATCAATCAATCAAAGTTTATTTATATAGCCCTTAATCACAAATGCCTCAAAGGGCTGCACAAACTGCAACGACATATTTGGCTCAGATCCCACATCAGGGCAAGAAAAAACTCAACCCAATGGGAACAACAAGAAACCCTGAAAAGGACCACAGATGTGGGGACCCCCTTGCCCCCATACCGAGTTTCCGGTGCAATGGAACCTTACCTGGCCCGGACACGGAAAGGATTGACGGATATTAGTTCTCGCAGCTTGCTGCATCCTTAATCGACGCACAAGCTGAGTGATCCAACGCTGAGAGTTGTCTCAGTTTGCTTCTCTGTTGCTTCCTGACACCCCCCCTCCCATAGGTGTCAGGAAGTGGGGGTGACAAACCCCCATATGCAGAGATGGCAGGCTTGATACAGAAAGACTTTTCATGAAGATTTTTAATGTCCAAAAAATGCAGGAAAAACACAAACCAGGAACCAGGAGACAGGAAACCAGGAAAACAGGTGAACTGGAAACAGCGAACAGGAACCAGCAAACAGGAAACAAGAAAACTGGAGACAGCAACCAGCAAACAGTCCACATCATACAGGTAACAGCTTACAATACTCCAGCACTGACTGGAAGGCGAGGCAAGTGTAAATAGCGGCCGGCTGATTGACACCAGGTGTGGCCAGGTGCCAATCAGCCGCAGCTGAGGGGAAACAGCGCTCAGGGAGACAAGCAGGAAACTGAACAATAATAAGAGCGCTGACAGGAAATAAAACACACAGAGGAAAAAACAAAACATAACCACACTGTCAGTGACAAGCCTGACAGTAGCCCCCCTTCCGATAACGTATACCAGACGTTCTAGATAAACAAAAAACCCAAAAAAATCCAAAGTCACGGGAGGGCGGACAAAGCGGTGGGCCACCAGGCCAAGTGTCCCCGCAATCAGTGGGGAAGAGTCAGGTGGCGACGGCGAGTTGAACGCCGCCGCAATTGGCGAGGCGGTCGCCCATGGAATGGCCACATCCGTGGCCGACAAGAGGGCCGCATGCCGGCGCCTAATGGCCGACTGTGCGTCAGGCCAGCTGGAGGTCGCGGAGGCGACAATGCTGGAGACGCTGGCGAAGCCGTGGGACAGCCCGCTGGAGACGAGGAAGACGATGTCGACAACGTGGGCGGAGCCAGCGACGAGGAAGACGATGTCGTCGCCGTGGGCAGAGTCAGAGGAGCAGGCGGCTCGTCTGCCGGCGTGGGCGGAGTCAGAGGAACAGGCAGCGTGGGCTGAGTCAGAGGAGCAGGCGGATCGTCTGCCGGCATGGGTGGAGTCAGAGGAGCGGGCGGCTTGTCTGCCGGCGTGGGAGGGCTCACCGAAGTTGATGGCGTCCACAGGCCCCCCGGGGTGGATGGCGGTGTATGTAGTCCCACCGGGGTGGATGGCGGCGACTGCGGCAGATCCACTGGAGTTAGAAGTAACAGTGCCTCCCCAGCTACACAGCTACTCATAGCCCCCACTCCTCAAGGGACAGATCCAAGACGTCCCCAAAGAGGCCCACAGACGACAGGGATGGGTAGGAGAGAGCTTGAAAGGAGACAAAACATCTCCATTCGGCCATCAGCGCCAGCATCCTGTCAAGTCTCTCCACCATAGAAATCTCCGTGGGGTTGTATTTGGCTGGAATATTCTGTCAGGAAGTAGTGGTGACAAACCCCAAGATGCAGAGATGGCAGGCTTGGTGCAGGAAAACATGATTTTAATGTCCAAAAAAATTGTTACGGCGCGGGCTCGAACCCGCGTTTCCTTGGCAGCTTGTGACACCGGCACCTCCGCTGGCAGCGCGCTCAGACACGCCCCTGCTCGCGTTGAGCGCAGCATGCCCACGCAGCATGCCCACGCAGCATGCCCACGCAGCATGCCCACGCAGCGACAAGCCTGGAGACAATCACAAATCAACGCACCTGGACCTGATGAGAGGGAGCGGCATAAATACCAGCGGACCCGAGGAACCTTTGCCAGAACGGTGCTCACCTGCCCCGTAAGCATCACGTCTGGCATTCCCGCCCTTGTGCTTTGCTCGCCTTCTCTGTGCTTTCTCCGTGTCTCCTTCGTTCATGTCCCTTGTGTATTCCGCAGTGTCTTCCCCGTCATCCATGATCGTGTTTTGCCTCTCGACATCCATCCGGATCTCTGACTGCCTTCCTCGATCTTCGACCCCTGCTCGGACACGGACTACGCTGCCTCGCTCCTACCCTCGACCCCTTGCCTGTTTACGGACTGCCTCTTAGCCTTGCCCCCTTGATTTGACGAAGGATACATCCAACACTCACAGAAAACAACCCCTGGTAACACTTACACAATTAATTCCACACATCGTCGACATCCATTCACTTCGAGTAGCATACACACCCCACGTACTCATCAAAGGTTTAAATAAACCTGGTAAACCGCAGTTCTGCCTGGGTCGCCTCCTTCCCTTCTCAGTACATAGCAAAAATGCAAGGAAAACACAAACCAGAAACCAGGAAACAGGCAAACTTGAGACAGCACTCAAACAGGAACCAGGAAACAGGAAGAACTGTAGACAGCAAACAGTCTAAAGCGTTCAGCATACAGGAACAGCTCACAGTCCACAGCATACAGCTAGTAATACTCCAGCACTGACGGAGGGAGGGAGAGGCAGGTATAAAAAGGAGCCTGATTGGCAATTGCCACCAGGTGTGCCAGACTGCCAATCAGGTACAGGTGAGGGAAACAAGCGCTCAGGGAGACATGCAGGAAAAGGAACCAAAATAAGAGCGCTGACAGGAAATAAAACAAACACAGAGAAAAAAACAAAACATAACCAAACTATCAGTGAGAATCCTGACAAAGGGTTGGAATTGGGGGTTAAATCACCAAAAATGATTCCCGGGCGAGGCCACCGCTGCTGCCCACTTCTCCCCTCACCTCCCAGAGGGTGAACAAGAGGAGGGGTCAAATAAAAAAGGACACATTTCACCACACCTAGTGTGTGTGTGACAATCATTGGTACTTTAACTTAACTTTAACTGTAGCCTTTTCATTGAGTGGAAAACAACAGTGAAGTGCAACTCAGTGGCTGACTTGTTTGTTTATTCATTGTTTCATATATTTTTCCACATTTTTTATACTTGTTCCTAGAGCAATTTGTCCCCCTGTTGGCTGTTTTGCATTTTGGAGGAGCTGAGTATTTGAGTACTCACTCTGACTTTTGCCTGTGCTGACTACAACCCTGCTGCTATGGAAATTCCAACTACAGCGACTAAACCAGCAAATCTGACCTCTCGGATACTAACAACAGAACACACTAACAGTCCCAGAAGGAATGGTGGTGAATGGCAGTGAAGGCAGTTGGTAGTGATAAAAGACATGAGACATGTCAGGGAGCAAGTGGACCAGTGTGGAATTCATACTGAATGGAAGCATGAAAAGCAGAGCACTTTGAAGTGCTGCAGTGTATCAGCGTGATGGAAAAACACGAGACAAGTTCTTTTCCAACACTACCGCAAGGTGGATGCATGATTGGTTATTTAGAAAATCAGTCGCTATATTTTAATGTGCATAATACTGCAGTTAAGGCTAATATTGTCCTTAAAGGGGAACTGCAATTTTTTGGGAAATTTTGCCTATCATTCACAGTCCTTATGTGAGACAAAAACACATGTTTTTAATTCTAACTCTATAAATAAACGTAAATCCAAAATTTATGGCTGATTTAGCTCTAAACACTTTTGCAGAATACATTACACCGGTCAAATAATGTATAAAATGGGTTTAGCTGACTCTAACATTTGTGTACACTGCTCAGATAATAAGATAGATAACTACTTACACTCAATGTGGTCCTATGAATAACTTCAGGCGTGGAGTGTGCTGAAAATGTTTATTTCCCCTCGGAGATTAATAAAGTATTTCTGATTCTGATTCTGATTATGAACCTGTCATTAGCCTTAGAGATTCCCATTTCCACCTCCCCCTGACCATCATCTGGGTGATCTCTTCGCAACTGATTTTGATACAGACAAAACATACCTCCTTATCAACGCATTAAGGATCGCCAAGAGAACTATTCTCATGATATGGAAATAAAAAAATAATTTATGTATTACCTTTACAAAAACATTTTATTAGATCATATAGTTTTGGAAATAATGTCTGTTGAATCAAAAACCACAACTGACAGAATTCCAATCTCTATGGGCACCTCTAATTAATTTCCTGACCCGACTCCCATGGGGGCCAGGGCTGTGGCTCTGGCCTTAGGGGTCTCGCTCTCGCTCGGTCCTGGGTGCCTGCTTGCCCCCCTTGTTGGGGCCCCAGCGGTGCTGCCCAACTGCTCTGCGATAGCGCCTCTCCTGTGTTTTTTAAAATGTTATTTATTTATTTTATTATTTTTAAATGATTTTTTCATTTATTTTATCTTTTTTATTTTAATTATAATTTGTTTTAATGATGTGTGTGTGTATGCTGTATATGGATGTGTGTGTGTGTGTGTGTGTGTATGTATGTATATACAGTATATGGTGAAATCTGTGTGTATGTACGTATGTGTGTGTCTGTATGTATATATATGTGTATGTGTACATACAGTATAAGTATGTAATGATATATATGTGTGCATTTATATATACGAGTGTATATGTGTATGTGTGTATACGTGTGTGTGCGTGTATGTACGTGCATGTGTATATATGGGTATATGTGTGTTTGATGGATAAATATGTGTATGCATATTTGTAAGTATACAGTATGTGTATGTATCTGTGTACTGTATGTGTGTGTATGTATATGTATACATATGTGTGTATATGTACATATACGTGTGTTTGTATATGTATGCACGGTACGGTATACATGCATGTGCATATATATGTTTTTTTTTGTTATTGTATTATTTTATGTATTTATTTGTGCTTGTCTATTTATTTTTTTCTAAGTCGTATTTGTTTCATTTATTTATTTTTTTAACTTTTATTTTATTTCTTTTTTTCCTTTCATGCTTTGTTTGTCTGTTTGTTGTGCCAATGTGTTGCTGCCCCGGTGTGTAATGCTGGTCGCAGCGGCGGGACTGCTGAGGTGCCATGGCATGCTGGCTGTGGGATGGGATGCCTGGTGGGTGGTGGGCAGGTTAAGCTGGACGTGCGGGATAGATTGCAGGGTTTGGTGGGGCAATAGTGGCGGCTAGGCTCGTTTTTTTGGAGTGCATGTAGGTGGGATCTACGGGCATGCCTGGGGGCGGTCGCACTTGTGGTGGATTGTGATGATACTGCTGCGTGCTGAACATGTCACGAGGGAGGTGCTGGACATTGAGTCCGAGTGGACCATGTTCCGCACCTCTATTGTCGAGGCGGCTGATTGGAGCTGTGGCCGCAAGGTAGTTGGTGCCTGTCGTGGCGGTAATCCTAGAACCTGTTGGTGAACCCCGGCGGTGAGGGATGCCGTCAAGCTGAGGAAAGAGTCCTATCGGGTTCTTTTGGCTCATAGGACTCCTGAGGCAGCGGACAGGTACCGACAGGCCAAACGGTGTGCGGCTTCAGCGGTCGCGGAGGCAAAAACTCGGACATGGGAGGAGTTCGGGGAAGCCATGGAAAACGACTTCCGGACAGCTTCGAAGCGATTCTGGACCACTATCCGCCGCCTCAGGAAGGGGAAGCAGTGCACTATAAACACCTTGTATGGTAAGGATGGTGTTCTGCTGACCTCGACTGCGGATGTTGTGGATCGGTGGAGGGAATACTTCGAAGACCTCCTCAATCCCACCAACACATCTTCCTATTAGGAAGCAGTGCCTGGAAAATCTGTGGTGGGCTCTCCTATTTCTGGGGCTGAGGTTGCTGAGGTAGTTAAAAAGCTCCTCGGTGGCAAGGCCCCGGGTGTAGATGAGATCCGCCCGGAGTTCCTTAAGGCTCTGGATGCTGTGGGGCTGTCTTGGTTGACAAGACTCTGCAGCATCGCGTGGACATCGGGGGCGGTTCCTCTGGATTGGCAGACCGGAGTGGACCCTCCGGTTCTTTAAGAAGGGGAACCGGAGGGTCTGTTCTAACTATCGTGGGATCACACTCCTCAGCCTTCCCGGTAAGGTCTATTCAGGTGTACTGGAGTGGAGGCTACGCCGGATAGTAGAACCTCGGAATCAGGAGGAACAGTGCGGTTTTCGTCCTGGTTGTGGAACTGTGAACCAGCTCTATACTCTCGGCAGGGTCCGTGAGGGTGCATGGGAATTTGCCCAACCAGTCTACATGTGCTTTGTGGACTTGGAGAAGGCATTCGACCGTGTCCCTCGGGAAGTCCTGTGGGGTGTGCTTAGAGAGTATGGGGTATGGGACTGTCTGATTGTGGCGGTCCGCTCCCTGTACGATCAGTGTCAGAGCTTGGTCCGCATTTCCGCCAGTAAGTCGGACACGTTTCCAGTGAGGGTTGGACTCCGCCAAGGCTTCCCTTTGTCACCGATTCTGTTCATAACTTTTATGGACAGAATTTCTAGGCGCAGTCAGGGCGTTGAGGGGATCCGGTTTGGTGGCTGCAGGATTAGGTCGCTGCTCTTTGCAGATGATGTGGTCCTGATGGCTTCATCTGGCCAGGATCTTCAGCCCTCACTGGATCGGTTCGCAGCTGAGTGTGAAGCGACTGGGATGAAAATCAGCACCTCCAAGTTTGAGTCCATGGTTCTCGCCCGGAAAAGGGTGGAGTGCTATCTCCGGGTTGCGGAGGAGACCCTTCCCCAAGTGGAGGAGTTCAAGTACCTCGGAGTCTTGTTCACGAGTGAGGGAAGAGTGGATCGTGAGATCGACAAGCGGATCGGTGCGGCGTATTCAGTAATGCGGACGCTGTATCGATCCGTTGTGGTGAAGAAAGAGCTGAGCCGGAAGGCAAAGCTCTCAATTTACCGGTCGATCTACGTTCCCATCCTCACCTATGGTCATGAGCTTTGGGTTATGACCGAAAGGACAAGAAATGAGTTTCGTCCGCCGGGTGGCGGGGCTCTCCTTTAGAGATAGGGTGATAAGCTCTGCCATCCGGGGGGAGCTCAAAGTAAAGCCGCTGCTCCTCTACATCGAGAGGAGCCAGATGAGATGGTTCGGGTATCTGGTCAGGATGCCACCCGAACGCCTCCCTCGGGAGGTGTTTAGGGCACGTCCGACCGGTAGGAGGCCACGGCGAAGACCCAGGACACGTTGGGAAGACTATGTGTCCCGGCTGGCCTGGGAACGCCTCGGGATCCCCCTGGAAGAGCTGGACGAAGTGGCTGGGGAGAGGGAAGTCTGGGCTTCCCTGCTTAGGCTGCTGCTCCCGCGACCCGACTTCGGATAAGCGGAAGAAGATGGAGGGATGGATGGGCTGCGGGATGGATGGGCTGCGCCTCTCGGTGGCGCTTCCTGGCGCGGTTTGCAGCTATATGGAGCTGTGGTGCTGGGCGTGGTCGACGGCGCATTGGTGTGTTTGGTTGGCCGGGGTGAATGTACGATGGCTCGATTGGCTGGGCTGTAGATGGTTTTGGGGTCGGTGGGTTGGCGGCCTCGGTGTGTGCGTTATGGAGGTTTGCGGGGTTGGTTGCTCTTTTGTTTCGGTTTCGGTGGCCGCGGGTGTTTGTAGTGCGGATGTGTGGTAGTGATGGTGGTTGCTGTGGTTCTACCGGTGGTTGGCTGCTGTGTTGGTTTGGAGTGGTCGGGAGGCCGTGACTGGTGGCCGTGTGCTGATGGAATTGTGGGGACTGGCTGGCGTTGGCTTGGTGGCTGGCTTGGGTGCTGACATGTGGGCGGGATGCACTGACTTTTTCCCCCATTGAGAGACTTCGTTCCCTGGCTGGGATCTGTTTCAGCGCATTATTGTGTGGATGTGTATTCTCAACTTGTCTTGCTTTTTTGTATCACTTATCTTTTCCATAAACCACTAATTATGCTTCTTGGGTGCTTTTGTGTGTTTACGTTACTTTTCTTTTTCTTTTCGGGCTGTTTTGTGCTTGGCTTTGATCAACAGAGCAGCAGGCCTTTTGTTTACACACATGAGGAGCTGTTTGCGCTCTCCTTACCAGCGCTATGGGGGACCTTCCCGTGGAACTACGGAAAAAGCACAGGGGACGCCGTGCCGGCATAAAGATGAGGGAGCGGAGAAGGAAATTTAAGCCTGCAATTCCCTCTGTCCTCATGGGGAACGTGCGGTTTTTGGCGAATAAAATGGACGAATTGTTCAGGCTCGTCCGAACTCAAAAGGAGTACGCCGTGTGCAGCATCATGTGCTTTACGGAGACTTGGCTACACGCGGACTTCCCGGGCCACAGCGCGTCTCTACCCGGCTTCACAACCTCAAGGGCGGATAGAAACACACTCCTGAGCGGTAAGAAAAATAGCGGTGGGATTGCCATCTTGGTGAACGAGAGGTGGTGTAATCCTGGACATATTACTGTTAAGGAGTGTGTTTGTATGCCAGACATTGAACTTCTGGCTGTTGAAATTTGATCATATTATTTGCCAAGTGAGTTTACTTCTGTAATCTTTATCGGAGTTGACTGAGATCCTGCACTTCATCTTCAACCTGAGTCTGAAGTCAGAACGGATACCAGCGCTATGGAAAACATTCTGCATAGTGCCGGTGCCCGAAAAGCCCACCCCATCGGGCTTGAATGACTTCAGACCTGTTGCCCTGACGTTCCATGTCATGAAAGTCCTCGAGAGACTTGTGCTGGATCAACTGAGACCCCTGGTGGCTCCTTCACTGGATCCTCTACAGTTTGCATATCAGCCCCATGTAGGAGTAGATGATGCTGTTATCTACCTGCTGCATCATGCTCACTCTCACCTGGATGGTGGGAAGGGCACTGTGAGGATCATGTTCTTTGATTTCTCCAGTGCCTTCAACACCATTCAGCCAATTCTGATGAAAGACAAGTTGCTCAGGATGGGTGTCAGTTTATCCATTGTCTCCTGGATCACTGATTACTTGTCTGACAGGCCCCAGTTTGTTCGACTGGGGATCTCCCTGTCGGATACTGTGGTCAGTGGTATAGGTGCTCCACAGGGGACCTTCCTGTCTCATTTCCTGTTCACCCTGTACACCTCAGACTTCCAGTACAGTTCCAGGTCCTGCCACCTGCAGAAATACTCCGACGACTCTGCTGTGGTCGGGTGTATCAGAGAGGGACAGGAATTGGAGTACAGGACACTGATCGCTGACTTTGTGGAGTGGTCTCAGGCGAACCATATGGTCCTTAATGTGGACAAGACCACATTAACTCCTCGACTTCAGGAAGAGAATGACCCCGGTGGAGCCCATCAAGATCCAGGGCAGGGAGGTGGCAGTAGTGGGGCAGTACAAGTACATGGGAGTCCACTTGAACAGCAGACTGGACTGGAAGGACAACTGCAAAGCTGTTTACAAGAAGGGCATGAGCAGACTCTTTTTTCCTGAGGAAGCTTAGGTCCTCTAATGTGTGCAGCAAGCTGTTGGAGATATTTTATCAGTCTGTAGTGGCCAGTACCCTGTACTTTGCAGTGGTTTGTTGGGGTAGCAGCACCAGCAAAAGGGACTCAAACCGGATTGATAAACTGATCCGGAAAGCCGGCCAAACTATTGGCACGGAGTTGGAGGCGTTTGTGTCAGTGAGGGACAGGAGGACACTGGACAAACTGCTGGCCATCATGGACAATCCTGCCCACCCACTCCACCTGACAATTGAGGGACAGGCTCCTTCAGCTTCCTTCCCGCACTGTGCGATTCAAGAACTCCTTCATTCCGCACTCCATCCAGCTGTATAATCACTCGCCATACAGCAATAGATGATATCTGTCTATTACTTGACATCTTCTATGTTAGCTATTTCTCTTTGTTTTTAATGTCTATTTTCTATTTTCTGGCTGGATTTACTCTCTATTTTATGCTGCAGCTGTCACATATATTGTAATATTGTACATGGTAATTATTTTATATTGTATATATGTTATAGACATAATATAACATAATATATCAGTATGTATAATATACTGTACATATATTATGTAAATATTACCTATATATGTTATATTTTGTATCGCTATATTTAGTCTATTTATACCTACATTGTCCTTTCCATCCTTACACTTTCCGTCATTGTAACTGATCTACTGTGTGGAACAATTTCCCTTGTGGATCATTAAAGTTTGTCTAAGTCCAAGTCTAAGTCTATAGCTGGGATGCAGTGTTCGCGTTATACATGGGGGCTGTGCAGTTTTTTTGCGTGGGGGATGCTGGTGTGGGGCCTGCCTCCTGGCCGCAGTTCTTGGTTGCCTCCTGCGTGGACGGGTACGCTCTGGGGCACCTCCTACTTATAGCACACACATACATATAGGACTTCGAGGGATTGTCCTGCGGGGCGGCATGGCGGGGGAATGAGGATGCCTCTGTGGGGTTCCAGTCCTTCTGACTTGTCCCCTTCTTGTCCATCCCTCAATTGTAACTGCATGTTAGACACTTAGCGTTTGGGGGGCTCGGCATGGTAGGGACCCACCATGGCCTTGATGTCCCCCACTTTTAATTGCATTATTAGTCCCCACTTGCATACATATCTCCTTCACACAACAGCACACACATCAATAGGGACTGGAGGTCAGCTCTAATGGCAGATGTCCTAATTTTAACTACACAATAGACACTCTGGGGCCTTACACACTCCCAGATCACATGCCCGGTATGGATTTGTTTATTTATATATATGTGTGTGTTTGTGTATGTCTGTTATTATTATTGTTACACACATATATATATATATATATATATATATATATATATATATATATATATATATATATATATATATATATATATACACATATATAGATATATATCAGTGACGTGCGGTGAGGTTCATGGCTGGTGAGGCACTGACTTCATCACAGTCAGATTTACAAACATATGAACCCTAAAGAGCATCTTATTCACCATTTGATTGACAGCAGTTAACGGGTTATGTTTAAAAGCTCATACCAGCATTCTTCCCTGCTTGGCACTCAGCATCAAGGGTTGGAATTGAGGGTTAAATCACCAAAAATTATTCCCGGGCGCGGCGCCGCTGCTGCCCACTGCTCCCCTCACCTCCCAGGGGGTGATCAAGGGATGGGTCAAATGCAGAGGACACATTTCACCACACCTAGTGTGTGTGTGTCAATCATTGGTACTTTCACTTAACTTTAACTTTACACATACAAACTGTAGCACACAAAAAAGCACATTTAATAAAAAAAACGTTATTATGGTCTTACCTTTTTTTTTATAAATGAAGTCCATTTGCCGCTGTTGTGCTGGATTAACGCAACCCCTGACGGGAGTGTTATATCAACTAAAGCCCTCACTTAAACTTTCCACGTGCAAGATTAAATCTATTTAAAAAAGTGTAACCGAGGGTTTATAAATGTCGCCTATACTGTATGAAACTACAAAATAACAAACACGGAGGCTCCAGTTTACACGAGGACCACTTTATTTACCTTCTTTCAAAAACTTCCGCTCCACTCCAACGTGGCATCACTTCCGCTCTTAGCGCCTTCAAAATAAGAGCTCAAGGCATATACTGTATAACAGCGCATAACAGGAACTTAACATCACAAAGAGGAAAGCCCATAAAAATAGGTTACAAAAGTTATTTAATAAGAAGCCAAAAAGTGCAAAAACAATAATGTCCGTGTTGAAGGAGTTGTGAATTAGGTACACCTGCAGTCTGCGGGTGTACCTAATGTTGTGGCCCTGCAGTCATTCACAATTCCTCCAACACGAACATTATTGTTTTTGCACTTTTTGGTTTCTTATGAAATTACTTTTTTAAATAGATTCAATCTTGCACGTGGAAAGTTTAAGTGTGGGCTTTAGTTGATATAACACTCCCGTCAGGTGTTGCAATCCACGGCGGGGGTGCAGGAGGCGGGATTACTGAAGCCTCAGCCAGTGCGTCTTTTGCAGCCGTTTTATGATCGCTCAGCACAAGAAATAGGTTACACACATACAGTTGTTGACAAAATACACTGTACATTATATACCTCAGCTAACTAAACTATGGAAATGTATAATATAGTTCATATAGCAATACAGTTTCACTGCACAGCAGGCCAGCAGTTAGCCGAGTCGCAATCCATGTTGAGGCACTGAGTGACGTGCCTCAACTGGCTGCGGATCACCGTCTCTTCTCAGTATTTGAACGGCAAATGTGAAAATTCAGCGATTTTGAATAAAAATAATCTAAAACTGGTGAAGTTAAATGGAAAATAACTTTATAGTATAATCACTGGATACATATAACAATAAAAAAAAAAGTTTTTCTTTTTACATTTTTTTTCTTTCCTCACCTGCCTCTAGTGACTGCACGTCACTGATATATATATATATATATATATATATATATATATATATATATATATATATATATATATATATATATATATATATATATATATATATATATATATATCCATCCATCCATTTTCTACCGCTTATTTTATTTATATATATATATATATATATATATATATATATATATATATATATATATATATATATATATATATATATATATATATATATATATATATATATATATATATATATATGTACACACCCCGTTTCCATATGAGTTGGGAAATTGTGTTAGATGTAAATATAGACGGAATACAATGATTTGCAAATCCTTTTCAAACCATATTCAATTGAATGCACTACAAAGACAAGATATTTGATGTTCAAACTCATAAACTTTATTTATTTTTTTGCAAATAATAATTAACTTAGAATTTCATGGCTGCAACACGTGCCAAAGTAGTTGGGAAAGGGCATGTTCACCACTGTGTTACATGGTCTTTCCTTTTAAAAACACTCAGTAAATGTTTGGGAACTGAGGAGACACATTTTT
This sequence comes from Nerophis lumbriciformis, assembly GCF_033978685.3. NCBI lineage: Eukaryota > Metazoa > Chordata > Actinopteri > Syngnathiformes > Syngnathidae > Nerophis > Nerophis lumbriciformis. Next base: position 18,851,160 of record NC_084553.2, on the reverse strand, counting down.
TAAGCTTCTCAGGTGGAATTCTTTCCCATTCTTGCTTGATGTACAGCTTAAGTTGTTCAACAGTCCGGGGGGCTCCGTTGTGGTATTTAGGCTTCATAATGCGCCACACATTTTCAATGGGAGACAGGTCTGGACTACAGGCAGGCCAGTCTAGTACCCGCACTCTTTTACTATGAAGTCACGTTGATGTAACACGTGGCTTGGCATTGTCTTGCTGAATTAAGCAGGGGCGTCCATGGTAACGTTGCTTGGATGGCAACATATATTGCTCCAAAACTTGTATGTACCTTTCAGCATTAATGGCGCCTTCACAGATGTGTAAGTTACCCATGTCTTGGGCACTAATACACCCCCATACCATCACAGATGCTGGCTTTTCAACTTTGCGCCTATAACAATCCGGTTGGTTCTTTTCCTCTTTGGTACGGAGGACACAACGTCCACAGTTTCCAAAATTTTTTGGAAATGTGGACTCGTCAGACCACAGAACACTTTTCCACTTTGTATCAGTCCATCTTAGATGAGCTCGGGCCCAGCGAAGCCGACGGCGTTTCTGGGTGTTGTTGATAAACGGTTTTCGCCTTGCATAGGAGAGTTTTAACTTGCACTTACAGATGTAGCGACTAACTGTAGTTACTGATAGTGGGTTTCTGAAGTGTTCCTGAGCCCATGTGGTGATATCCTTTACACACTGATGTCGCTTGTTGATGCAGTACAGCCTGAGGGATCGAAGGTCATGGGCTTAGCTGCTTATGTGCAGTGATTTCTCCAGATTCTCTGAACCCTTTGATGATATTACGGACTGTAGATGGTACAATCCCTAAATTCCTTGCAATAGCTGGTTGAGAAAGGTTCTTCTTAAACTGTACAACAATTTGCTCACGCATTTGTTGACAAAGTGGTGACCCTCACCCCATCCTTGTTTGTGAATGACTGAGCATTTCATGGAATCTACTTTTATACCCAATCATGGCACCCACCTGTTCCCAATTTGACTGTTCACCTGTGGGATGTTCCAAATAAGTGTTTGATGAGCATTCCTCAACTTTATCAGTATTTATTGCCACCTTTCCCAACTTCTTTGTCACGTGTTGCTGGCATCAAGTTCTAAAGTTAATGATTATTTGCAAAAAAAAAAAAAAAAAATTCAGTTTGAACATCAAATATGTTGTCTTTGTAGCATATTCAACTGAATATGGGGTGACAATGATTTGCAAATCATTGTATTCCGTTTATATTTACATCTAACACAATTTCCCAACTCATATGGAAACGCGGTTTGTATATGTATGTGTGTATGTATGGGTGGATGTAGGTATGTATATGTGTATGTGTTTTGTATATGTTTGAGTATATGTGTGTGTGTGTGTGTGGGCCTAGCCTACAGGGTGTTGTGTTGCATCTAGTGCAGTAGTTAGAGGGAAGTTTGCATGTCTACTTCCCACCTGCTTGCTAACCTCTTGCCGACAGACACTCCCGCTGGCTAGCCCTTGTGGTGAACGGAGAAGCAGCCTTGTGCGTCAGTCTTCTCCTGCCAGTACACAACCTCCTTCAACAAGACTCCTGTCAGTCCTCCACGTGGCCACACACGATAACTAGGGCCCCGCGTCCCTCGGCAAATGTGGCAGGGGATCTCGGAGCTGCAGTGGTCCCCAGAGGTGTGATGCGCAGGCCCACATAGTGGACATGCCCTGGCATCACCCAACCACTTCCCCGCTGCCTTGTGGGTTAGTCTAGGAAGACAAAAGGCTCGAGGATCAGACCCTGAGAGAATAGCAAATGCTGGTAGGCGCACCATTGGCGGTCCTCCGACAGACCGGAGCTCCGGCAGCCTTCTGCAGCTGTGAGGAGGTGCCGGTCATCCTGGGTTTCCCTTGCCATTGGATACAGCGCCCCACAGCAAGGAAGTGACGTTGGAGTCTATGCGTTTCCCTCGTCGAAAAAGTCCTCAACGGCGGAGTGGGCGGATGATGGTTGCAGAGAAGCTCCACAACGGTCACAAAGGCAGAAGAAGTGCAGCAAAGATGGAGACCAACTGTCTTGGTCTTCATGCCATTGTACCCTGGCCTTCTCTTTGCCAAGCACAGTGTGGTGGCTGTCTGTGCACCAGTCTCCCCACTTTAAAAAAGATTCTACACACAGGTGTTCTCCTGAAGGACCCACCAACAGGAGGACAATCATACTCGTTTCGAGTGATCGCCGCCGCCGATATATGCATATATATGTGTGTGTGTGTGTTTATTTTTGGGAGCCCTCTCGGGGCCTGCTTGTCCGGCGGGGGTCAGCGCCTCAGGCCAGTGCAGCCGGGCTGCGTGTCTGGGGCACCTGGGTCCCACCGTCCACCTCTTCCGGATGCTTGTCTTGGTTGGGGCCTGCTGGGTCTAGTCCCCGCGTCTATCGTGGCAGCTCAATGCAAGTCAGCTGCTGTGGACAGTGTGTGTGTCAGCGTGTCTGTGATCTTTTTTTTCTCTCTATCCTGCAGGGAAGTTGCTGGATGTTCCATCTCCATCGTTGGGGTCCCTGCAGGTGGTGTGGGTGGTTCCCGTGACCCCGTACTGGGTGGTGCTGCGGCGGCTGACTTGGGCGGGGAGGCCTGGGGCGTGCCCCGCCGTGCTGTCCGGCGGGTTGGGCTCGTGGGGGCCCAGTTGCTGGTGGGGAGGGGGCGGTCTTCCCGTCCAGATGCGGGGAGTCTCTGGGCCCCTCGAGGTGGGGCGTCCCGCCTTTCTGCCTGCGTGGGGTGTGGTCTCTTGCTGGCTTGGGGGTGGCTGTTCCCTGTTTCTTCCGTCCCTTGTCCTCTGCTGGGCGCGACCATCTATGGCCTGCCGCTGGGCGGCACGATAGGTCTGGCACTGGGGTTCCTGTCGCTCGCTGTCCTAGCTGCGTGGGGCAGGTGTGCCCTTGTTCCCTGGGCACGACACCTGCTGTTTCGGGTTGGGCTCTCTGGCTGGCTGAGGCCGTACTTTGGCTCCCGCACACACTGGGAGACAAATATATTGTACATACAAATAAACATATATATACTCTCATACACACAATTATTCATACAAATATACATACATACGTATATTCATTCGTTAATACATACATACATGCACACATGGATACTGATCCACATACATAGGTAACTATACGCTCCCACATACATACACAAATACAGTACATACATACACAAATACAGTACATACATACACACTCACGGTACATACATCCACACAAACATTCACTGTACAAACATACATATACACATACTGTACATACACAAGCACATATGCATACATATTCACGTTTCATCAAACATATATTGACATTGTTCCCCTAGGGGAAACAGGGTAAAACATGGCACACTGACAAAGCTTAACCCATATTTACTATAACAATCTACAAGGTTAATACAGTTCTCTTCTCTTTCTCCCCCTCCATTTATCTGCTTTCTTTTGTAATTCAAGTTATAATTACATATATGTATTGTTTTATTTGAAACAATTGTATTGTTGATAATAGACGTAATTATTGTTAGTATTCCTTATCAATAGTGTAATTGCTATTGGTATTTGTATTGCTCCATTTGTAGTGTAATAATCCATCCATCCATCCATTTTCTACCGCTTATTCCCTTTTGGGGTCGCGGGGGGCGCTGGAGCCTATCTCAGCTACAATCGGGCGGAAGGCGGGGTACACCCTGGACAAGTCGCCACCTCATCGCAGGGCCAACACAGATAGACGGACAACATTCACACTCACATTCACACACTAGGGCCAATTTAGTGTTACCAATCAACCTATCCCCAGGTCTTTGGAGGTGGGAGGAAGCCGGAGTACCCGGAGGGAACCCACGCAGTCACGGGGAGAACATACAAACTCCACACAGAAAGATCCCGAGCCCGGGATTGAACCCAAGACTACTCAGGACCTTCGTATTGTGAGGCAGATGCACTAACCCCTCTCCCACCGTGCTGCCCCTAGTGTAATAATGTTCATGTAAATTCTGTATTATTAATATTTACTTCCCTAACTGCTTCTTTGCTATCACTTTTACTAACATATTTGTACATATCATATTTGCTGATGCTGTTCTGTTGTTGTCGTGGTTGTTATTGTTGTGTTTGTTGTTGTTATCCCCCTCTAGTCCCTGCAATTTCCCTCTCTGTCTTCCTTTTTTTTCTTTATATCCCCTCCTGCTCTAGTCCGGCGGCGCCAAACATGAATATAAATCCATTTAATACAGTGAAATACAAGTAAGGCAACAAGAGAAGTATCTAACACTTGTCTTTTGTAAAGTTAACCGTACAGCTAATATGGGCATCTACATCAACAATATGATTTGCCTGAGTAGCTGGACAGGACAAAAAAAAAAAAGTTACACAAATTATATTTCTATTAGGGGGAAGTCAGATTCACCCAACCTTCTAAAATTTGACAGTTTCAGGGATTATCTTTTCAAACGCTCGTCTGTATTGGTGATGTACATCCATCTTCTTCTTCATCGACTAATTATTTTGTTTTTAGCCTGTGTTCTGTTTTCCAAAGCAGGAGAAAGAAGCGCCTCCCTGTGAGTCCTCATTGGGCAGCGTGTCTCATTATTTGTGACAGGGCTACTTTCAATATGATTTGCATATTCAGAAGAGGGCGTGGTCTATGCGTGGTCTGGGCGTACCAAGCCACGCCTACATCTGTGGTCGATTTCAAGTAGATGTGCTTGGATTTGTGCATACAAACACATTCTTACATGTGAATTTTTACTGGCATACACCATTTTATAGATTTGATCGTATGTCCATATTTAGTAGAAAAGCAAAGGCAGAACCACTACTTTATTTCCCTTCTTTCACCCCTGGAGGGCAACCACAGCCACATAAGCCCATTGAGGGTCGCAATGCTTTGTTGGCAGTTGGCTTGAATTAATTATACCAAAAAAATACAAAGGTGCCTCTGTGCAAGAGAGTTTTATTTTTTTTGCTCTTTTATACCTCAGGATGGAATAAGTGTCTGAGCTTGACAGCCAACGGCATAATTCCCCATTGTGACCCCTGATAGGCAGGGTCAGCAGCATATCACCATAGCTGCCTGCCATGGGCCAGGCCTGGAGAGGTTGGGTTTGTTCCCAGCTTTTGCTTGGACACAATGTGAATGTAAATTACACACTTTGTAAGAATACACACTGCAAGTTGATGGGGTAAGGAAAATGCTGATGCGGTCATTGCAGTCATCTTAAATCTATTCAGACATGTTGCTGCTGTCACTGTAAAGCAGTAGAAGGTATAAGTGGAGTACTCAGCAAACTGTAACCCCAGTTACTGACTGTTCACAACGGCATTGTTGCTTGTGTACAGCATTTACAGGTACTGTACAGGGTTAGGGATATGACATTTTGTGGTTATTTTCACGATACCATAAATTAATAAGATAAGGTCATTAAATTCCCTTTTTCCTACTCTCTTCCTCCTTTGTTAGCCTCAGCCGCCCTTTTGATAATAGCTGTTATTTCTTGCACTACCCGATCTGTTTTCCACAGTTTTTTAATTTAATGCTTGTCACCTTTTTTGTTTTTGAAATACTAGTTTTGTGTTGCACTTCGAAAGCGGTCGAATAAAAGACTACTTTTTGTCAAGCTCCGCTTGTGTTCTTTGCTGCTAGTGCTGCTAGTGCTGCTAGTGCTGCTAGTGCTGCTAGTGCTGCTAGTGCTGCTAGTGCTGCTAGTGCTGCTAGTGCTGCTAGTGCTGCTAGTGCTGCTAGTGCCTAATATCTTCACAGAGATGTTGTGTCATGAATACTTCTGAGTATCTTGGTTGTCCATCAGTCCGATGATGAATGTCCTCATATACTGTATGTTGTTCTCACCTGGCGTGGGCCCGCAGATGGCTGCGCTGCATAGTACGAGTTTCGATCAGCACACACAGGTGCAGCTGGGTGGGGTGAGGAAATTGTCAGAGGTTTTCTGCATCAGTAGTCTTCTTTCTTCTTCTTCTTCTTCACAGTCATTTGTGCATACTTCCTCCCGACTTTTCCGGGAGACTTATAATTTCAGTGCCCCTCCCGAAAATCTCCCGGGGCAACCATTTTCCCGATTTTCACCCGGACAACAATATTGAGGGCGTGCCGTGATGGCACTCTCTTTAGCGTCCTCTACAACCTGTCATCACGTCCACTTTTTCACCATACAAACAGCGTGCCGGTCCAGTCACATGTTGTATGCGGCTTTAACACACACAAGTGACTGCAAGACATTATTGATCATCAGCCATACAGGTAACACTGAGGGTGGCTGTATAAACAACTTTAACACTGTTACAAATATGCGCCACACTGTGAACGCACACTAAACAAGAATGACAAACACCTCCGCACCGTAACACAACATAAACACAACAGAACAAATACCCAGAACCCCTTTCAGCCCCCCCCCCACACACACACACACACACACACACACCTCAACACCCCCCCCCCCCCCCCCCAAGACCAAGGAGCTGGTCATCGACTTCAGGAAGAGAGTGACCCCGGTGGAGCCCATCAAGATCCAGGGCCGGGAGGTGGCAGTAGTGGAGCAGTACAAGTACCTGGGAGTCCACTTGAACAGCAGACTGGATTGGAAGGACAACTGCAAAGCTGTATACAAGAAGGGCATGAGCAGACTCTTTTTCCTGAGGAAGCTTAGGTCCTTTAATGTGTGCAGCAATCTGTTGGAGATATTTTATCAGTCTGTTGTGGCCAGTGCACTGTACTTTGCAGTGGTTGGTTGGGGGAGCAGCACCAGCAAAATGGACTCAAACCGGATTGATAAACTGATCCGGAAAGCCGGCCAAACTATTGGCACGCAGTTGGAGGCGTTTGTGTCAGTGAGGGACAGGAGGACACTGGACAAACTGCTGGCCATCATGGACAATCCTGCCCACCCACTCCACCTGACAATTAAGGGACAGTGGAGTTCATACTCCAACGGGCTCCTTCAACTTCCTTCCCGCAATGTGCTATTCAAGAACTCCTTCATTCCACACTCCATCCAGCTGTATAATCACTAGCCATACAGCAATAGATGACATCTGCCTATTACCTGACACCTGACATGTTAGCTACTTCTCTTTGTTTATAATGTTTATAATGTCTATTTTCTATTTACTGCTGATCTACTCTCTATTTTATGCTGCTGCTGTCACATATACTGTATATACTGTAATATTGTACATGGTATATATTGTATATATGTTATAGACATAATATAATATATCTGTATATATATTATTCTGCACACATATTATGTATATATTCGTATATATGTTAGATTTTTTATCGCTATATTAGTCTATTTATACCTGCATTGTCCTTTCCATCCTTACACTTTCCATCATTGTAACTGAGCTACTGTGTTGAACAATTTCCCTTGTGGATCATTAAAGTTTGTCTAAGTCTAAGTCTAAGTCTATGTTTAATAGTCATTTTCTGTTTCAGCGCTCCCCCTTTTGTTTACATTTTGGTTACCAGGGTGCTGATTTAACTCACCTGCCTCTGATTAGCGATCAGGGGGCTCACCTGCTCTTGATTGTTAATCAGAGAGCTTTAAATGCTATTGTCACCCTGCCTTCCTCGCACGTTCATTGTTCGCTCAATGTGACAGGTTCGTTCTTTTGCTATTTGCTAATTGATGTTGCTTATTTTTAGCGTTAGTCTCGACATTTTGAAGTCATTGAACTCGTACAACATTTCCTGTGTTCTTTTCCGTGCACCTTCGAGTTGCACGTCTTTTTGTTTGTTGGCTCATTACATGGAATAAAATAAATGCTGCTTCTGCCGCCTCCTCTCCTTTTTCTGCCGATTAATGAGAAACACTACATATACTAACACTATATTAAAACATGTCTTCAAACATGCATTGTTATGCATTCTCGCATGCATTTTTGGGTCATTCAGACACACCATCACAACAACGGCATGTCCAAGAGTGCACTTTAGCGTGCTAAAAATAGGTTCTGTTGTGTAAATTACATTTCTACAGTATATTTTCCAGTAAAGCGGTGTGTGTGTGCTGCATATTCCACAACATAACGGAACAACACAGCTTGGCCCGTTGGAGAAAAGATGTCATGAATGTGGAGGGAAATGTGTGTCTCCTTGGGAACAGCCGATGGTACACACAATATCCTCATTTAAATAAGGCGGTCTGCACCACTTTTACACTTGTTATCAATAGTGTACACAGTCTTAATAGATCACACACAACACAGCAACTAAAATTAAACTACAATTGTGTAGTTTGCAGACCCTATGTATTTATATACCGTATTTTCCGCACTATTAGCCGCACCTAAAAACCACAAATTTACTCAAAAGCTGACAGTGCGGCTTTTAACCCGGTGCGCTTTATATATGGATTAATATTAAGATTCATTTTCATAAAGTTTAGGTCTCGCAACTTCGGTAAACAGCCGCCATCTTTTTTCCCGGTAGAACAGGAAGCGCTTCTTCTTCTACGCAAGCAACCGCCAAGGTAAGCACCCGCCCCCATAGAACAGGAAGCGCTTCTTCTTCTACTGTAAGCAACCACCCGCCCGCGTAGAAGAAGAAAAAGTGCGCGGATATCACCGTACGTTTCATTTCCTTTGTGTGTTTACATCTGTAAAGACCACAAAATGGCTCCTACAAAGCGACAAGGATCCGGTTCATGAAAAGACGCAATCTCTCCATCCGCACACGGATTACTACCGTATTTCACAGCAACTGATATTCCTGTGAACCGCACTGTGGAACGGGAGCACGTACGGTGAATATTCGCACCACAGGGAATGAGAAGTCATCCTTCACTGTGGTTCTAGCTTGCCATGCTAATGAAACTTCCACCCATGGTGATATTCAAAAGGAAGACCTTGCCAAAAGAGACCTTTCCAGCCGGCGTCATCATAAAAGCTAACTCGAAGGGATGGATGAAGAAAAGATGAGCGAGTGGTTAAGGTAAGTTTAAGTTTACGCGAAGAGGCCGGGTGGCTTTTTTCACGCAGCTCTGTCCATGTTGATATACGTATGTTTGTGATTGCACATTTGCGTACATTTTGGGAGTGAACAGAGTTGTTAGAACGCTGGTTTTTAATATATTATTAAAGTTTGACTGACCTATCTGACTGTTTTTTTGACATTCCTTTAGCGCAGTTAGATGCGGCTTACAACACCGGGCGGCTTATAGGTGGACAAAGTTTTGAAATATGCCGTTCATTGAAGGCGCGGCTTTTAACCCAGGGCGCCTTATGGTGCGGAAAATACGGTAATTGGGACTATTAGCAATAAACTGGTTTTGTCTGTCTACCTTGGAACCCAAAAACCAAACTGTTCGTCACACAATCATTGCTCTCTGTCTTACAGGCAAAAATGATGCTTGGATCTTTGAGGTACGAGTTTGCCCTGAAGCAAAGAAGATATCACAGACTTGTGTTTCTTTAGACTCTTCTTATTGATTTCCCCCTTATGAAAAATACATTTTAAATCCCCTTGGCCATCTGACACTGCTGAAGGCTCTTGGGTACATTACGAGACCCCAAGCAGCTATGGTGAGTGAGGAGGTCAAAGGTCATCTTGTCAGGTGTTGTCCTGCAGGTCCATTTTCGCTGATACTGATGTTGAAATGAATCTCTCAACAGGCCTCTCCTGACAATACAACATGAAAAGACGCCCAGATATTTCTACTGGTAATCACAGCAAACTTAAACAACTCTTTGTTTATGTTTGACTCCTCCACATCCACCATCTTTGAGTAGTTATTATTTTTATTCTCCTCCTTCTTAGTTACCGAGGTTAATATTAAAATAATAAACAATGCATAATTCAAATGGCAATTGTTTTCCTGATACAACATGAATTTTGAACAATTAAACATCAACATGATTGCAGGAAAGGTGGGGTTGTCAAATTCTATACAACAAGCTAGACTCTCAAGTACTATAAAAAACAATAATAAAGTATATGTAAACGTGCACCAGACTGGTATGGACTACATGATTGACAATGAACACCTTAATGACTTGAGTTGAGTTGTGTTGAGTTTTGTGTTTATTTCAAACATGCATGCATACAACATGATACATCACAATTTCCAGTTCCTCTATTCAACATGTTCAAAAAGGAGTAGGAAGAAGCAGAGTTTATTTAATCCATACTTGCCAACCCTCCCGGATTTTCCGGGAGACTCCCGAAATTCAGCGCCTCTCCCGAAAACCTCCCAGGACAAAATTTCTCCCGAAAATCTCCCGAAATTCAGGCGGAGCTGGAGGCCACGCCCCCTCCAGCTCCATGCGGACCTGAGTGACGTGTTGACAGCCTGTTCACATGTACGCTTTCCCACAATATAAACAGCTAATGATCGAGGGCGAGTTCTTGGTTTCTTATGTGGGTTTATTGTTAGGCAGTTTCATTAACGTCCTCCCAGCGCGATAACAACACACAACAACAGCAGTCAAGTCTTCGTCTACCGTAAAGCAGTTCGTCTGCCGTAAACAGCAATGTTGTGACACTTTTAAACAGGACAATACTGCCATCTACTGTACATGCATATGTGACCCACCCATAATGTGTCACATTTTTGTGTTAATTTATTTATTTTATTTTGTGGTTTGAATTAGTTTTTGGAGCTGTCATTACACATTTATCAGTATTCATATTGGTCACGGGTACAAGCGGCCGAAATGAGTTTCCTCCGCCGGGTGGCGGGGCTCTCCCTTAGAGATAGGGTGAGAAGCTCTGCCATCTGGGAGGAGCTCAAAGTAAAGCCGCTGCTCCTCCACATCGAGAGGAGCCAGATGAGGTGGTTCGGGCATCTGGTCAGGATGCCACCCGAACGCCTCCCTAGGGAGGTGTTTAGGGCACATCCGACCGGTAGGAGGCCGCGGGGAAGACCCAGGACACGTTGGGAAGACTATGTCTCCCGGCTGGCCTGGGAACGCCTCGGGGTCCCACAGGAAGAGCTGGACGAAGTGGCTGGGGAGAGGGAAGTCTGGGCTTCCCTGCTTAGGCTGCTGCCCCCGCGACCCGACCTCGGATAAGCGGAAGAAGATGGATGGATGGATGGACATTGGTCAGTAGGGGGCAGTAGGGCGTTTCTTCCCAATTGAATGCTATCACCTGCAGACCGGAAGTGTCTTGTCATTCTGATGAGCGCGACCAGTCTGTGAACAATTGAAACGTCCTGTGTGCTTTTTCCTCCTGTATAACAGGTTAGTTTTGGTTAATCAACTCACTGAATAATATCCATGTGATCTTTATAAGTTTAAGTACACATTCTGATGGTGGAGCCTAACTCTAAAGTGTTTGTGAGTTGTAGTTTGCATTTGTGAATGAATCCAGTGCACAGCTGCAGTAATCAATACAAAAGGCGACGTGAGTGCGCAATGTTTATATAGGAACTTCTGATCCTAATTCAGACTCCCAAATTAGAGCTCCCGTTTTCTTATTGATTTTATAATGTATATTTGTATAATGTGTGTGTTCTGAAATAGTGACAGAGAATAGAACAAGGATGGACAATTCAATCCTTAACTCAACAATGAGTAGATGAGTGTTATGTGTGTGTATATGTGTAAATAAATGAACACTGAAATTAAAGTATTTCTTTTATTTATTTATATATATATATATATATATATATATATAGCTAGAATTCACTGAAAGTCAAGTATTTCTTATATATATATATATCTTAACCACGCCCCCAACCACGCACCCCACCCCCCACCCCCCACCTCCCGAAATCGGAGGTCTCAAGGTTGGCAAGTATGATTTAATCCTACCCCTTTCCCTTTACATAGCAGTTGCTAAAACTTTTGTTCACTTCCTGTTCTCAATTTATTCACAATATACTCCATAAGTAATAACAATAAAAATAAATAAATAATAATTAGTGAAGTAAGTTATATTTCATATGGTGAGATAAGTAAGATTATCTAGAAAATGAATGGATGGATGAAGACTGAATAATATTTATCATTGTTCTTCTTCTTTGTACTTTGTAAACACTTTAGAAGAGTTTCTTGAAGTGGATCATATTAGTACAGTGTTTGATTTATTTGCTTATACCATTCCATAATTTAATTCCACATACTGATATACTGAAGGTCTTAAGAGTTGTACGTGCGTACGAATGTTTTAAATTAAATTTTTCTCTAAGATTATATTTCTTCTCTTTTGTCGAGAAGAATTGTTGTATATTATTGGGTAGCAGATAATAAAAGTACACAGAAGTGTACTTTTGTAGTTATTTCCCCAAATTTCTGCACAATAACTCAGATATGGTAACACTAGTGAGCAGTAGAGAATATGGAGAGATTTTTGGTCTTGAACATATTTTGCTTTATTCATTATTGAAGTGTTTCTTGCTAATTTATGTTGTATATTTTTTACATGAGATTTCCAGTTCATTTGATCATCAATCATTATACCTAGAAATTTAGTTTCATTTACTCTTTTCATTTAAGTGTTCAAAATAACAACTTTACTAACGCCATTACTTTTTCCACTAACACATAATGAAATTGCTTTTAGGAATGTTACAACACCATTAAAGATACATTTGATGTAATGTAGAATGCTACTTTTGATGTGGTTCTGTGTCAACTTGAGAGCACAGCAAGTTCAATGCAGGACATATATTTTTACTAATGGAAGCAACAACAAGCACCACACAAAAATTACCATGATATCAAATAGAGAAGAGCAACAAGGTCAGTTTCTGTTAATAAATATGTTTTTAATATTACACACAAATGATGTATCCAAGGAGGGAGGATGCATTTTGTGAGGATGCAAATTAAATGACATCATATATATCCATACTTGCCAACCTTGCACCACCCTGTCATCCCCTGTATTTCTTCTTGCATCCCCACCCCCTTAATCAGGCCCACCCGTGTGGTGTCGTCGGCAACTTGATAATGATGTTCGAGGGACACAGTATATAGGGCGTACAGAAGGGGGCTCAACACGCAGCCCTGAGGGGGCCCAGTGCTGAGTGACAGGGTGGAGGATCATATTTGATCCTCCTTAACAACTTGAGGTCAGTTGGTCAGAAAGTTTATTTTTTAATTCAAGAACAGATGAGGTTGAGTGGATCCAGGTAGCTAAGCTTCTATTCTAGGATGTCAGGGATGATGGTATTGAACACTGAGCTGTAGTCGACAAACAGCATCCTGACATAGGTATCCGGGAGTTTCAGATATTCCACAGCTAAATAGAGCACAGTGGCTGTTTCATCCTTTGTGGACTGTTTTGGCCTCTATGCAAACTGTTGTGGATCCAAGTTTTGAGAGAGGCCAGCTTTTATATATTGTTGAACAAGCCTTTCTAAAAAACGTCATAACCACAGATGTCAGTGCCACTGGTCTGCAGTCATCTAGGTCTTTTATGGCTGTTCTCTTGGAGACTGGGATGACAGTGGCTGTCTTAAGAAAGGGCAGGACTTGGGCTTGTGCCAGTGGTGAATTGAATATTCCTGTCAGTACTCCTGCCAGCTGGTCTGCACATTCCAGGAGCACCTTGACCAGGATACCATTCAGCCCAGCCGGTCCACACGGGTTTATAGCCTTCAGTGTCCGCCTTATCTGATGTTCTTGAAAGACGAGCAGTTGAGGACTAGAGGGTGGAAGGGGAATCTGGAATGTGGCTGGTCTGGATGACTCGAAACGGGCAAAGAAGTGATTGAGTTCCTCCGTTAGCGAGTTTTCCGTGTTTTTGAGTTACTTTTGTAGCTCGTCAAATGTTGGATGCCTTGCCACACCCACCATAAGCATTTGTTGTCCAGGTGCACCTCCACTTTCCTTCTATACTACAATTTCGCAGCCTTGATGCCTCCCCTGATGTCAGATCTAGCCCCTACTGTATTGCTCTATGTCCTGGCAGAATTTTGGACCCTCAAAAGTGCCTTGACCTCTGAGGTCAGTGACAGTGTTTGTACAGTGTCTAATATAAGACAGCGTAGCGTCTATCCGCTCATGTGGCTCCAAATGGTCAAACAGAGACCATGCCATGGTCTGGAAGCAGTCCTGCTGCTGGTTTGCTGCCCTTCTGGAGGACGGTGTAAGCAGGAACAAGGAGCAGGGAGAAGTGGTCAGAGGTTCCCAGGTGAAGTAGAATAACAGTCTTGTTAGCTCGCTTCAGATTAGCGCAAACCAGGTCCAAAATATTCTCACCTCGAATCAGGCAGTGTACGTATTGTACAAATCTGGGGAGCACATTCTACAGGCATCTCAGGGTGCTCAATAGATCGCAACTGGACTGCTTGGTCTATCTTGAAAGACGTTTCACCGCTCATCCAAGTAGGCTCCATCAGATCGTGCTCATAGACTTACTGTAGATTGGTCAGATATAGTTGCAGACAAAACAACCACTAAGCCGACAGATGGCACAACAGACGGCCACAATCATCCCAGTACCTAAAAAACCCACAATATCCTCCCTCAATGATTATTGCCCCGTGGCACTCACCCCCATCATAATGAAGTGCTTCGAAAGGCTGGTAAAGGAATACATTGTCTCCAGACTTCCCCCCACATTTGACCCATACCAGTTTGCTTATCGCCTTAACCGCTCCACAGAGGACGCCATCTCCTCTGCACTCCGACTGAGCTTAGAACATCTCGAAGAAAAGGACACACACGTGCGGATGTTGTTTCTAGACTTCAGCTCGGCGTTCAACACCATCATCCCACAGCACTTGGTGAGCAAACTGGCCCCCCTTGGATTCAGTATCCCCCTATGCAACTGGCTGCTTGATTGAGTGGGCCATCTCCTTGAGCACCGGCTCCCCCCAAGGCTGTGTCCTGAGTCCGCTGCTGTTCACACTGATGACCCATGACTTCTGCGCCAGGTCCACTACTAACCACATTGTGAAGTATGCGAACGACACAACAGTAGTGGGCCTCATCCATGACAACAATGACATGGACTATTGGGAGGAGGTGAAACATCTGGTTGACTGGTTGACAACAACCTGGTCCTGAACGTTGACAAGACCAAGGAGATCATCGTCAACCACCAGTCCAGCCATACTCCACTCTTCATCAACAGCACAGCAGTGGAGATCGTAAGCAGCACCAAGTTCCTGGGGGATGCAGATAACTGATATTATGACCTGGTCCCTACACACCGGACCTCTTGTAAAAAGAGATCAGCAGCACATGCACTTTTTGCGTCTGATGAAAAGAGCACAGCTCCCTCCCCCCATTCTCACCACATTCTACAGAGGCACTATAGAGAGCCTACTGACCAACTGCATCTCTGTCTGGACTGGAGCCTGCAGTGCCTCAGACTAGAAGTCTCTGCAGAGAGTGGTGAAAACAGCGGAAAAGATCATCAGGACTCCTCTTCCTCCAATCCAGGAGATCGCAAAAAGCCGCTGCCTGACCAGGGCTCAGAAAATCTGCAGAGACTCCTCCCACCCCTACCAAGGACTATTTTCACTGCTGGACTCCAGAAAGAGGTCCCACAGCCTCCGTAGCAGAACCTCAAGGTTCTGTAACAGCTTCTTCCCTCAGGCCATAAGACTCTTGAACGCATTATAATAATCCCCTCAATTCCCCCCAAAACGGATTAACTCGCTGGAATATAAAGACAATATAACATACATCCATAAACATGGATACATATGCAAAAGTGCAATCTATTTATCTGTACAGTAATCTATTTATTTATATTTGCACCTTATTGCTCTTCTATCCTGCACTACCATGAGCTAATGCAGCAAAATGTTGTTCTTATCTGTACTTTAAAGTTCAAATTTAAATGACAATAAAAAGGAAGTCTAAGTCTAACATAGACGGGCAAACTCTTCAGGCCAAGACTCAGCTGTCTACCTGCACCTCAGAGAGAAACAGCACTCCTTTGAGAACACAAATGTATGGATTCTGGACAGGGAGAACGGATGGTATGAAAGAGGAGCGAGAGCAGCCATCTATGTCAAGGTTAAAAAACCATCCCTGAACAGGGGAGGTGGTCTGCAACACCACCTATCTCCAACATACAACACTGTCATTTCAACCATTCCTAAAAGACTCTGCAATTCAGCCTTCAACAAACAACAGGAGTTAGAAACATTTTGGTCACAGAAGGTGACCAGAAGGTGATCAGAATGCCATTTGTGCCATTTGTTTACAACTGAATGGAATGCTTACGAGGGGGACTATGACTATTTTGGACTAATAGTAGTCAATCCACTGCGATCGTTCTGTGCTAACGAGGGGAAATTACACTTCAACAACTGTTGTTGGCTTTGACAGTTAGGATTGCTCACATTAAAACAGTTGTTTTTCTCACTACAATTGTTACGATTCGCTGCCCGGATCATAGTTTGTTTATGTTTGAGTCACGTGTTTTCAGCACCTTGATTTTGTTTGTTTTCAGTTGCCATGTCAACTGATTACATTCACCTGCCTCTGGTTAGTGTTCGGGACACGCACTTGTTGCCCGGGCATTAATCAGAGGGCTATTTAGTCTTTGCCCTGGCCTCACTCGGTCTGGCTTTCTAGTTTGTTCCCACACAACTGATGACGACGATTATTTCCTGTGCTTTAGCTGCTAGTTCTCACGCTAGGCTATTTTGGCTTGCTAGCTCCCACGCTAGCCCTTTTGTTTTTGCCTTTTTGTGCTACGTGCATGTCTTTTGTTATTTACCATATGATTTATATTTTAAATAAATCATATTCCTACCTGCAAGCTGTGTCCGAAGCCGTCTGCATCCTTGGGAGAACACACCCGCATCACGATGCGACCACGTCGTTACAGTAGGAAGCCAGCCAATAACAATTCTCCCGCGGCGGCCATCGAGGAGTTCGACGAAGGTACGTGGGAGGTGTTGCGAGCGATGGAGGCGGAAACTCTTCGCTTTTCCCCCTCGGAGCGCCAGGACCTGATATGGGTTCCTAACGGAAAGCTGCTCCCAATCCACTCCTTTTGGTCCGAGGACATCGCCACACCCCCGCAGTACCGGGCGCGCCGTCAAAGACGGAAGCCGCTCCTGCAAACTCCTCCCCCGGACCGAAGCAAGCTACATGCAGCTCAAGCTCCCCCTCCTCAGATATTTGGCAACCCAATCGACCACTTCGCCAAACATTTCTCCGATTGGGCTGTCAGTCACATGGACATTTGCAACAATGACGTCATTTCATTGGCGCCCCCCGAAGAGGTAACTCCGCCCACTTCTGATGACGTCATTGAGCAAGAATTTTTTTTTCCATCATCTGCTTCTTTCTGTCAGCCAATTCCAAAAGACTTTTATTCTAAGATAAAACATTATCAGGACATTTTTGTTAAGTTCAAGTCTAGTCAGTCACATTCTGATCTTCAAACTCCACCTCCAGTGACTTTGGTTCCGCCCCCAGTGACTATTGCTCCGCCCACTGCACATATTTTTTCCCCCTGTGTTCCCACCCAATCTCAAGTGGGGAATAGACATTTAGGACAATTTAAAAAGGAGGAGTATACCCCCCTCCTTACCTCCCCCCACTCACCCTTGAAGACGGTTCTAAACCGCAAAGAGCGCGTCTGGTATCCGCGTCTTGAGGGGGGGGCTAGTACTGGGAACTGTGCTAGTGGGGTGGCACAACTGCGCTCAGCTAAGCCGCAACCTCCTGCACGGCCACCGCCACCAGTTTTTCTGCGTGCTAAGCCGCAACCACCTGCACGGCCACCGCCACCAGTTTTTCGGCGTGCTAAACCGCAACCTCCTGCACGGCCACCACCACCAGTCTTTCGGCGTGCTAAGCCGCAACCTCCTGTCCGGCCACCGCCACCAGTCCTTCGGCCTGCTAAGCCACAACCACCAGCTAGGCCACCTCCAGCTGCACCTCGGCTAGCATCTCCACCTGTTCCTGCACCTCGGCTGACACGCCAAGCTTCGTCTCCTGTACCTCCACCACGCCAAGCTCCACCACGTCAAGCTCCACCATGCCAAGTTCTTCGGCTGGTTCCCACACCAGCGCCGGCTCCTCGGCTGGTTCCCACACCAGCGCCGGCTCCTCGGCTGGTTCCCACACCAGCGCCGGCTCCTCGGCTGGTTCTCACACCAGCGCCGGCTCCTCGGCTGGTTCTCACACCAGCGCCGGCTCCTCGGCTGGTTCTCACACCAGCGCCGGCTCCAAGACCAACCCCTGTCCCTGCTCCGAGGCTAGCACGAGTCGCGGCTCCAAGACTAGCACCAGAACCTGCACCAGCTGCCGCGACGACGTCTCTTCCTGCCTCCACGGCGACGACGTCTCTTCCTGCCTCCACGGCGACGACGTCTCTTCCTGCCTCCACGGCGACGACGTCTCTTCCTGCCTCCATGGCGACGACGTCTCTTCCTGCCTCCACGGCGACGACGTCTCTTCCTGCCTCCACGGCGACGACGTCTCTTCCTGCTTCCACGGCGACGACGACTCCTCCTGCTTCCACGGCGACGACGACTCCTCCTGTTTCCACGGCGACGACGACTCCTCCTGCTTCCACGGCGACGACGACTCCTCCTGCTTCCACGGCGACGTCTTCTCTCTCCTCGTCTCCGCTGGGCTTTTCCGGGACGCCGCCACCTTCCTCGCCCTCATCGTCGTCTCAGCAACCTCGAGTGGTCTGGCTGCGCAAGCGGCGCTCTCGGAGGTTTGTGTATGGACGCCAGTGGCGCAAACAGCAGCGACACCCGAGACATAGACTTAGAACTCTCCGGCTGCTGAACTTCTGGCGCCACTCACGCCCACCTTCTCGGCAGCCACGAATGTGGCCTTTTCGTGGTCGCTTGCCTCGCCTGCGGCAGCGGCGTTCCACTCGCCGCCGCCACCTGACTCTTCCCCGGTGGATTCGGGGACACGTGGCCTGGCGACCCACCACCAAATCCTCCCTCCGCCCTCCCTTGACTCTTGAACTGTTTCTTGTTTTTTGGGTTCTAGTTTTATTTTGTGTCAAGGGACATCTGGAATCTGTCCTTTAAGGGGGGGGTACTGTTACGATCCGATGGCTCGCTAGTGTTACCATATCTGAGTTATTGTGTAGAAATATGGGGTAATAACGACAAATGTGGGCTTCATTCATTAATAACCGTGTTACAAAAAAGATCAATTAAAATAATACATAATGTTAACTATAGAGAACATAGAAACACTTCATTTATTGAATCAAAAATATTGAAATTCAACGATTTGGTAAAATTGCAAACAGCTAAAATTATGTACAAAGCAAACTATAACCTGCTACCCAAGAATGTACAACAATTCTTCTCAACTAAAGAGGAGAAATATAACCTTAGAAGAAAAACTAACTTAAAACATGTGTATGCACTTACAACATTTAAGACCTTTAGCATATCAGTATGTGGAGTTAAACTATGGAATGGATTAAGCAAAGAAATTAAACAATGTACTAATATGATGCAGTTTAAGAGGTGGTTCAAATTAATAGTGCTTACAAAGTACAAGGAAGAGGAATTATAAGAAATACCTCCAACTTTATTGAAAACGGGATATTCTTCATTTCAGTATGTTTATCAAAACTGACTTAATTATATATTGCATATATTGCAGTGAATGTATTAATCATTCACTGATGTAATTGTGTTACAAAAAGAAGACAGTAAATGAACGTACGTATTTGAAAACGCTCTGAAGTGGGAAAGGGGTAGGATTAAATATGCTTTGCTTCTTCCTACTCCTTTTCGGACATGATGTAAAGAGAGATTATATGAAATGATGTGTGATGTATAATACTGTTAGTGTGTTCATGTTCAAAATAAACTAAACTCAATCAATCAATCAATCAATCAATCAATCAATCAATCACCATCTTTCAGTGCAAAGTGCGATTCTATGAGCCAACCCACGTTACGCAAAAACCACGTTTCGCATAAATCATATAGCCGGAGCGTATGTGTCCCTCCCGAATCCGGAAGCCCAGCCCACCATTATTTTTCATTTAAACATGCTAGCGTTATAAAAAAAGAAAAAACTTTGACTTTTGTTTGATTACTCAAAGTATTATTACAATATCCAGAATTGTTCATATGTCTCTGATGTGCACATCAATCAGTCTGATGAGTAAAAGTTGCCACTTCCTAATGTGAACTGTTACCCAGCGTCAACCCTGTGTGTCGCTAAAGTATCCACAGCTTGTAGAAAATGGCGTATGACAGCTATGGAGTTGCCGTGAAAAAGGGCGTTAGGCAAGTTTTTGTGCGTATGCAAGCTTGTTACATTAGGGCCCAGTTGCGCTAATTTGCGCATTGTTCCAGCACCCCCTGCTACCCTGTAAGGGACAAGGGGTAGAAAATGGATGGGTGGATGGGTTTTCACTCAAATATCAATGCAATTATTAAAAAAAATAGTCAGAAGGACATAAAATCAGACTGGAAAAATTCCACAAAGCCAGGGAGTAATGCTGTCCAGTTAGACCAGCAACCTTTCCGATCAGATAAGCCAATTTGTTCCCACTTCCACAAAAAAAACCCAGATCTGATCTACAGGTAAAGAATTGGGCCCCAAGAAGAACTAAACTCTTTACTTTGTACTGTTTTTAAAAAAAAAAATTTATTTGTGAACTGTTTTCATTTAAGAAGGCGAAGTGACGCCTCTCTCCCCGCATACACTGCCTTCCTCACTCATCCAATCACTGGCCTGGACAATAAAAAAATTATTGAACTCTTTTAGACAAATTGTATTTCCACACTGCTGTGTGAAAAAAATAATTGTCTAAGGGAACTTCAACAAGGAGGCTTAAGGTGTATTTTGAAGTGAAATTTGCCAGCAAGCACACCAGTCGGAGTCTCCTCAATCGTCTTTGCACTGGCGAATACAATGACCTGAGCACTGACTGTACAAAAACCCCCACCTTTGAAGTAACAATCTGTGGTTAAGGTAAAGGAGCATGTGCGTTCAAAATAATTGTGTGAGTAATCTGCCTTTATACTTGATTAAAGGCCTACTGAAATGCGATTTTCTTATTTAAACGGGGATAGCAGGTCCATTCTATGTGTCATACTTGATCATTTTGCGATATTGCCATATTTTGCTGAAAGGATTTTGTAGAGAACATCGACGATAAAGTTCGCAACTTTTGGTCGCTGATAAAAAAGCCTTGCCTGTACCAGAAGTAGCAGACGATATGCGCGTGACGTCACAGGTTGTGGAGCTCCTCACATCCGCACATTGTTTACAATCATTGCCACCAGCAGCGAGAGCGATTCGGACCGAGAAAGCGACGATTTCCCCATTAATTTGAGCGAGGATGAAAGATTTGTGGATGAGGAAAGTGAGAGTGAAGGACTAGAGGGCAGTGGGAGCGATTCAGATAGGGAAGATGCTGTGAGAGGCGGGTGGAACCTGATATTCAGCTGGGAATGACTAAAACAGTAAATAAACACAAGACATATATATACTCTATTAGCCACAACACAACCAGGCTTATATTTAATATGCCACAAATTAATCCCGCATAACAAACACCTCCCCCCTCCCGTCCATATAACCCGCCAATACAACTCAAACACCTGCACAACACACTCAATCCCACAGCCCAAAGTACCGTTCACCTCCCCAAAGTTCATACAGCACATATATTTCCCCAAAGTCCCCAAAGTTACGTACGTGACATGCACATAGCGGCACGCACGTACGGGCAAGCGATCAAATGTTTGGAAGCCGCAGCTGCATGCGTACTCACGGTACCGCGTCTGCGTATCCAACTCAAAGTCCTCCTGGTAAGAGTCTCTGTTGTCCCAGTTCTCCACAGGCCAATGGTAAAGCTTGACTGTCATCTTCCGGGAATGTAAACAATGAAACACCGGCTGTGTTTTCCGGCACAACAGTCAGGGGGTGCATTCTACGGCGGGGGTGCGTTATCCGGCACAACACCTGCCGCAATACACCGCTTCCCACCTACAGCTTTCTTCTTTGCTGTCTCCATTGTTCATTGAACAAATTGCAAAAGATTCACCAACACAGATGTCCAGAATACTGTGGAATTTTGCGATGAAAACAGACGACTTAATAGCTGGCCACCATGCTGTCCCAAAATGTCCTCTACAATCCGTGACGTCACGCGCAGGCGTCATCATACCGAGACGTTTTCAGCAGGATAATTCGCGCAAAATTTAAAATTGCACTTTAGTAAGCTAACCCGTATTGGCATGTGTTGCAATGTTAAGATTTCATCATGGATATATAAACTATCAGACTGCGTGGTCGGTAGTAGTGGGTTTCAGTAGGCCTTTAATGCCATAATTCTTTGTGATTAATCACATGCGTTATTAACCTAATTTTATCACACATAGTAGAAGTCAATAGTGCAAAACAAGTAAACTGACTTTGTAAACGATACATAACTATAACAGCACTCGGAGACCGCAGACCTCCGCCAGGCTCAATCTCCAAATTGTAAAGACTCCCTTAAAAAAATCCTGAATCTAGATGGTGATTTGGATCAGACCCAAATCCCTTGTTCCTTTTCCCATTTCTGACATTTCCTGAGAGTTTCTTTGAAATCAGCCGATGACTTCAGTTTTTGTTGATAACTTATTAACTTTAACTGACAAACTGATGTCAGCAAATACATATTGTTTTAATTATAACAATATCAACAATGTCAAAATGAAAACACAGACACTATATTTGTAGTACTAAACAACAAAATACTCTCATCATGCTACTGTCAATCTGATACTGATACTACCCTTGTTATCAATACCATCAATATTTGGATGGATCCGTTGATCCATACCTGTCAACCCTTCTGTTTTTCCTGTGTTTTGCTCTCCTTTCTCTGCATCTTCCAGTTACTTTTTGTCATGACTTGGTCCGAGGTGTGTGCTTTTCCAGGGTGCAACGGAAAGTTGGCACGGGCGAGACGGGAACCAAGTTACATGATTTATTTATTTAAAAAAAATCAAACAAAAAGCGCGCACAATGGCGGAGAATAAGCTATGAAACCAAAAGACTATAGCAAAAAAGTACAAATGAAAAGCACGCACAGTGGCGGAAACTATGAACAATTAAACAAAACATTAACTGTGGCTTGAGAAACAAAAACTTACTTGACATGGAACCGGCATGAAAAAGGAGCAGCAAGGATCATAAGGGTGTGCAGAAGCATATATGGGGTACGAGGTCGTCAGGCCGAACAACAGAAAATGAATTAACTTAAATACTTATGGACATGATTAACAACAGGTGCGTGACTCAAAACAGGTGCGTGACATGACAGGTGAAACTAATGGGTAACTATGGTGACAAAACAAAACTGCAAAAAAAGTCCAAAAATAAAGCCTGATCACACAGACATGACAGAGCCCCTCCCTTAAGGACAGATACCAGATGTTCAAAAAAACCCAAAGATCAATAGTCATGGGAGGGCGGGAGGGGGACATGGCGGTGGGTCGCCAGCCCAAGTGGCCCCGAATCCACCGAGGCAAAGTCAAGTGGCGGCGGCGAGTGGAACGCCGCTGCAGCAGGCGAGGCGGGCGCCCAGGGATTGGCCACATTCGTGGCCGACTGGGAGGTGGGCGCACTTGGCGTGGCGGACGACCAGGTAGCGGCCATATCCGTGGCCGACGAGGAGACAGGCGCGTCGTCAACTTGGCAGGCGTGGCAGCTCGGCGTGGCAAGTCAGGCGGCGAAGCTCGGCGTGGCGCGTCCGGCGGCGAAGCTCGGCGTGGGTCTTGGTCTTGGTCTAGGCGTGGGTCTTGGTCTTGGTGTGGGTCTTGGCATGGCGGGTCTTGATCTTGGCATGGCGGGTCTTGATCTTGGCATGGCGGGTCTTGATCTTGGCATGGCGGGTCTTGGTCTTGGCATGGCGGGTCTTGGTCTTGGCATGGCGGGTCTTGGTCTTGGCATGGCGGGTCTTGGTCTTGGCATGGCGGATCTTGGTCTTGGCATGGCGAGTCTTGGTCTTGGCATGGCGAGTCTTGGTCTTGGCATGGCGAGTCTTGGTCTTGGCATGGCGAGTCTTGGTCTTGGCATGGCGAGTCTTGGTCTTGGCATGGCGAGTCTTGGTCTTGGCATGGCGAGTCTTGGTCTTGGCATGGCGTGTCTTGGTCTTGGCATGGCGTGTCTTGGTCTTGGTCTTGGCTTAGCGGGTCTTGGTCTTGGTCTTGGTATGGCGTGTCTTGGTCTTGGCATGGCGTGTCTTGGTCTTGGCATGGCGTGTCTTGGTCTTGGCATGGCGTGTCTTGGTCTTGACGTCGAGCTGGTACCGGAGCTTGGCGTCGTGGAGCTGGTTCCGGAGCTTGGCGTCGTGGAGCTGGTACCGGAGCTTGGCGTCGTGGAGCTGGTACCGGAGCTTGGCGTCGTGGAGCTGGTACCGGAGCTTGGCGTCGTGGAGCTGGTACCGGAGCTTGGCGTCGTGGAGCTGGTACCGGAGCTTGGCGAGGAACTTGGCGTGGTAGAGCTGGTGCTAGCCTTGGTGCGGCGACAGGTGCTAGCCGTGGAGTAGCTACAGGTGCTAGCCGTGGAGCAGCTACAGGTGCTAGCTTTGGTGCAGGTGGAGGTGGCCTAGCTGGGGGTTGCGGCTTGGCATGGTGAAAGACCGGTGGTGGTGGCCGTGCTGGAGGCTGTGGCTTTGCAGGTCGGTAGACTGGTGGTGGCGGCCGTGAGGGAGGCTGTGGCTTGGCATGGTGATGCCGAGCCACCCCACCAACACAGCTCCCGACCCCAGCCCCCCCCTCAAGGGGCGGATACCAGACGCGCTCCCTGCGGTCTGGAACTCTCTGTAGGGGTGGGCGGAGGAGGGCAGAAACTTCCCCATTAAATTGTCCAAATTGTCTTTCTTGGGCCTGGGATTGAGTGGGTGAAAAAAAATGGTTTTGTGTCTTGGGTGTGGCTTGAGTCCTGGGGAGCGGGGAATCAAAAGAAAAATAATTCAGGAAAAAAAAATCATGGTTTTTGACGTCATCCGGGCGAAGCCGGGCTGACTGCTGCTTGCTTCCGCCCGGAGAGGGAGGGGCTTGTGGGAGCGGCGTGTCCTGCTGGCTCGCGGAAGTTCTACCTGACGTCCTTCGTCTGGAGCGGCGCTTCCGCGGCTGAGGTGACGCTGTGTCGTCCTGGGACCAAATGAAGTTTCTGTACTCCACGGAGGAGTAGCGCAGAGTTTCATCCTCCATCGCGCACAGGACCGCCCAAGAAGCCTCGTCCAAAATGTCCAACTCGGCCAACTTAGGTGCGGAAAAGCGGGTCTGCTGACGACCTACTGTCATGACTTGGTCCGAGGTGTGTGCTTTTCCAGGGTGCAACGGAAAGTTGGCACGGGCGAGACGGGAACCAAGGTACATGATTTATTTATTAAAAAAAAATCAAACAAAAAGCGCGCACAATGGCGGAGAATAAGCTATGAAACCAAAAGACTATAGCAAAAAAGTACAAATGAAAAGCACGCACAGTGGCGGAAACTATGAACAATTAAACAAAACATTAACTGTGGCTTGAGAAACAAAAACTTACTTGACATGGAACCGGCATGAAAAAGGAGCAGCAAGGATCATAAGGGTGTGCAGAAGCATATATGGGGTGCGAGGTCGTCAGGCCGAACAACAGAAAATGAATTAACTTAAATACTTATGGACATGATTAACAACAGGTGCGTGACTCAAAACAGGTGCGTGACATGACATGTGAAACTAATGGGTAACTATGGTGACAAAACAAAACTGCACAAAAAGTCCAAAAATAAAGCCTGATCACACAGACATGACACTTTTCTTGTGTTTTTCCAATGTGTTTACCTTTCTTGGAAAAAAAATCCTGTCCCCTCAGTCGTCGTAACACAGCTTGCCTTGGCAACACTTGGTAAACATCGGGTTGTAGGTGTAAATGGTCACCTCTTATTTGTTCGGGAAAATTCCCATATTTAAAAATGCAAATGTTGACAGGTATGCATCCACCCCCACAAAGTAGCAACATAGAAGTGATAGGATATATAAGTAAGTCGCTGTGAGTGTAGGCCAGTGGAGAGCAGGGTGGATCACAGCCAAGTCCATCACAGTAAGAATGACCTCGTGTGAGTACTAAGTCGCATTTAGCCCTGACCTCGGGTTGCCAAGAGTGATGGCTACAGGAAAGGGGGACTTCCTTTGAGAGTAAAGGGGCGCAGAGGGCTAGAGGTTTGGTATTTGTGGGACAGGAAGTGCGGTGTGTGTGTTTCAGTGTGTTTCTTCTTGGTGGCCATGTGCTGCTGCAACAAAAAATGAAACACCAGAGAGAAAAAAAACTCGTAAAATGCAGCTTTGGAAGGGACCTGCTGCTTTGCATATGGTTGTCATATGGCACGAATGTGGAAAGGTCACCAATGTGATGCTAAAGTTCCTGACCGCTTTTGTATTCCTGGTAACTGCATTCAGAATCAGAATTACAACATTAAACCAAAGCAATGTACTTTATGTGTACTGTAAAAAGTATGTCCTGTGCTGTACCGACATGAGCTGTCACATATGAACAAATTTGTTGTACTCAACCCCATCACAATCATTTTATGTTGCTCCCCAGTAGCACAATGACACAGGCAGTACTGTATATACAGTATCTAAATTAACTTCTAATATTCTGGTCTATTTCTACAAATATTACTTTTAAACACATGAAGGTTTGAATATGGCTCTTACAGACCCCTGCCCATTTTATACATTACTATTTCACCTTATTTTCCTTATACCTGGTGTTGTAATCTTGGCAGTGTATTTGTTTGTTTATTGAATAATTTGGCACTCCTTGGATCATTTAATCATCAAAGCAATAGTGTCGCTGAACACAATCAAGGCATAAAAGAACATGACTGTGCATGTGAACTGTGTGCTTGGTATTTTTTTTTTAATGTATTTATTTTTATCATAGTACAACTGGGCCCCATTCAGCAATAAGGTCCTAACTTTTCCTCTTATCTTTCTTCCTAAGTGATTTCCTAAGAGGAGTCCATTAAAATTCATGATGTGTTCTTAAACGGCCCAATTGTTCCCACCTGCTGTTCTTATGTTGCTGAATGCCAAATGGTTAGCGCGTGCGTGTCTATCATAATTTGCATATAAACACGCCCTTATTTCCCCAATATGCTTATGTAAACACCCTTAATTCCATAATTTGCATTGGTAAACGCCCTTAATTCCCCATATAAGGGCACTATTCCGGCGGAAAAGCCGAACATCAAACACACGGAGAAAACACAAACAGATTACAGAAGAGAAATTCGTATTATCCCGCAGGGGAAATACATAATGTCAAAACGTAAGTTTAAGAAAGGGGGGACTGCTGAGGTAGCCTAAAGCGCTCAAATAAATATTTGTCACTTTGGGCAAATAGGTCTACATGGTCGTGAAATATGCGCTCCCTCCCCAGGGCACGATCTGCGGCATCTTGCAGTAGCAGCAAAAGCATTGCCATTGTGTGAGTTGAGTCTTTTAAAGAGTCACCAATCACTAAATCCACGCCCCGGTAATTGATGATTGTGTGTGTGTGTGTGTGTGTGTGTGTGTGTGTGTGTGTGTGTGTGTGTGTGTGTGTGTGTGTGTGTGTGCGCAAGTTTGCACGCACGCATTATTTTTAAATGTCTATATATTGCTATATGTCTGTCAGTCTGTCTGTCTGTCTTGTCTATATCTATCTATCCATCTATCTATCCATCTATCCATCTATCTATCTATCTATCTATCTATCTATCTATCTATCTATCTATCTATCTATCTATCTATCTATCTATCTATGATATTAATTTAACATTAAACAATGAAAGTAAGGGAACTTGTAACACTTAAGAACAAATAGGCCACCCTAAGAGTGCTCTGGAGCACTCGTAGATTTTGTTCTTACCTATGAACAATCGCAGCTAAAAAAACATTGGTGAATACAAAAATCTCCTTAAAAACTAAGAACAAAATTTGTTCTTAAGAACGGTTGCTGAATGGGGCCCACTGTTCTTATGTTTTTATGTTTCATCTATAAATTTGCACTAATGGGTTTGCTTGCAATTCCGTTGTACACTGTACAATGACAATACAGATCTAGTATATTCTACTTAAGTGAAGCCGAATGAGGAAATATTAACTGTGTGGACATGGACAGTGGCCTAGTGGTTAGAGTGTCCGTCCTGAGATCGGTAGGTTGGGAGTTCAAATCCCGGCCGAGTCATACCAAAGACTATAAAAAAATGGGACCCATTACCTCCCTGCTTGGCACTCAGCATCAAGGGTTGGAATTGGGGGTTAAATCACCAAAAATGATTCCCGGGCGCAGCCACCACTGCTGCCCACTGCTCCCCTCACCTCCCAGGGGGTGATCAAGGGTGATGGGTCAAATGCAGAGAATAATTTCGCCACACCTAGTGTGTGTGTGACAATCATTGGTACTTTAACTTTAACTTTAAAAGGATTTGCTGACCTGGCTGCCAATCTGTGATTTGGGACATTCCCTTTGTAATGTAATTGTATTCGCCTTTTGTGAATGTGTTTTCTGAAATTTTAAATTGTTTGTGTTTTGTTTTATTTGGTTTGTGTATTTTAAATTTGTTTTGACTTTTGTTCATTTGGTTTGTGTGATTCTAAGTTGTTCTGTCTTTTGTTTCTTTGTTTTCAGTAATTGTAAAAGTGTAATAGTATGTTGCACTTCCCAGCCACCGTACTTGCATTTTTTTTCCAACTTGGTGTTCCCTGGACTTTTTCTGCCAGCTTCCTTTTTGCATCCCACTGCATTTCGGTGAGCATGGTCTCAGCAGCACCCTTGTAATTTTGGATTTTAATGTGTGACTTTAATGTTTTATGAGTTGCGCTGCTCCATGCTAGCTCCTCTTATGGTACAATAAAATACTTTATTGTTTGAACCAACAGGTATTGCTCTGCATTTGAAAACAATAAGGAAGAGGGCAAAATAAATTGTGATTGTCCTCGGGATACATGGCGACTGGACCTCATCATCACAAATTCATTCAAGGATTTTGGAAATTGTCAATTTGAAAGTATTCCCTTCAGACTTGTATTGACTAAGGCTGAATCTCAATTCTCCCACTTTCCTCTTGTCTTAGCCCGTCACCCTCGGTTTTGCACATTCATGTTAAACAAGTCACGTCCCTACACTTTGAGTCTATTAGACGGCTAAAACTGCCAAGAGTAATTCAATATTCAATATACCAGTGTGCAACTTTTTAAACATAAAAAAAAAAAATATTTTCGAGGAAGTTAGATGTTGTGTTTTGTTGTTTGTTTTCATTGCTGCTATTTTAACTGTTTATTTAAATACATAAACAAGGTAAAACATTTTCCTTTCCTTTCTTTAAAATAGACAACATTTTATTAGTCATATAAATCTTAGTAAAAGCTGAATGAGCAGCACAGTTACAGTATAAATAAATATTTATGAATGAATTAGTCATCTTTGTTGTTTGTAAGCACATGCCTAAAACAACTTAAGCTGTATTGAGAAGTTGATGGAAAAATTAGAGCCATTAAATATGTGAGCGCTTTGTTATCCGATTAGTTGACGAATTGTTATGATCATTGTTGACTAATCGACTATCAAAATATTCTTTAGAACTTGGAACTGCACTGAAATTATTGCTAAGCCCTAAGAAAAATGTTACATAAATATAACCTTCCCAAATGAGGTATATACACATTACCATTGTAAAACTAAAGTGAACATTCATAAAAATAGAATCATGTCTCGAAATTCAAATTGTCAAACATGTATGGAAATAAAGAGCTGCGGTCAAATTAACGTTTTACATTAAATATCATAGTAAATAAAAGATAAATAGTGCTCGTTTGAAGTGGTGGCAGTGGTGACAGGGAATTTGATTTAATTGTCATGAGGGGGTTAAGCAACGTTGCATGGTTTTGGTGTCATCTGACTTTCAGGCTGGTTGGCTGATCTGCTCTGATGTACGATATATGACATGAGGCTGGAAGTTCAGCCCACAGTTTAAAAAACACACAAAAAAGCAGCTGTGTTCTCCTCTTTCCTACTTTCTCCGCTCAGGTGGAATGATGGGATTGGAGATAGGTGCACGAGTGCAGGGTTGTACATATTTACTTGCCTCCCAATGTTTCAGAGGCTCCAATTATCCTCAGTCTAACAAATTTGGCGGCTGAGTCAGCGGTGAAGTTCTTCAGTTTGAGAAGGATTAACCCACTGACCTGACCTTGATCCTGACCCTCAGTAAACTGTAGGGTGTGTTGAAGGCTTAAACATTCTGGAATGCTCAAAATATCCATCATATCGATACCAAGGGTATTATCTGTAGTGGATCGATTGCTTAATCCTAGACCATCTGTGTACTGTATCTGCGCAAGCGCTCGTCCTCCCCATTGTAGGGAGCAGAAGTCCGCATGTGAACAAGGTAGATACTACCATCAATCCCTCTGAGCTGCCAGTTTCCAACAGGATGCGGCTAGATTTACCCTGGAAAGAAAAGCCCAGAATTAAGACTGCAGGCACATCACAAAACCACAATAACACTATCTCCGAAGTAGCACAACAAGACATGCTCCAGTCAATCCCTGAGGACTTGTCCTGGGCTGCTTGGTTGAAAACATTCTGGAAACAGACCTGGCGGACTGCAGGGCCCTCCCGCATCCAACAACACATTAGGGACACAGGAGGCAGTATAAAAGGAGAAGATCTGCCTCGCCACCTACCAGAGGTGGGACCAAGTCATTGCTTTGCAAGTCACAAGTAAGTCTCAAGTCTTTACCCTCAAGTCTCGAGTCAAGTCCCGAGTCAAGACAGGGCAAGTCCGAGTCAAGTCCAAAGTCAAGACTGGAAAGTCTCAAGTCAAGTCCCAAGTCCTGCATTTTGAGTTTCGAGTCCTTTCAAGTCATTTAACCACAGACTAATATATTTACACAGATTGTGTATGCTTTTAAAACGCTGTATTTATTTATTAAAACAAGTGCATTTGAAATTGCAGGGAAAAAGATAGTGCTGACATTGCACTTCAAAATAGCACTATTAACCAGTCATTTTAAACATGTAACTCATTCCTTTACAGAATAAACACATTTGAAAAAAACAAGTGCAACTGTACTTATTTGCACAAAAGTGTTAACATTGTATTTCCATGGCATATTGCATTGTAACTAGTTCCACAGCAGTTTCTATCCTGTTCTTACCTTATCTCATTGATCTCATCTCATACTGTATGTGTGTTTATGTGTGCGTACACATGAAAAACATAACAAATATATGAACATAACAATGAACAGAGTTGTACTTTTTAGATGTCAGGACCCTATGCAATATGTACACATATTCTTAATATAGTATACATTTTAACTGACCTTTATTTGACTATGTTTGTCTTTTTGTAGGTGGCTAAAATACGCGGTGCTGCTGACTGCCCTCTAACGTTACGTTACTGTGTGTGATACATTGACTAACGTAATGTTACTGTGTGTGATACATTGACTAACGTAATGTTACTGTGTGTGATACATTGACTAACATTACGTTACTGTGTGTGATATGTATAGGTACCTCATGAAACCCTGCTTAAAAAAAAATCACTTGACAAAAAGTATGAATAAGGTAGCAAACTGCAGTGGACACAACAGATTGCCGTGTTTGCAATGACGTTATAACCATAGACATCTTATAAGTAGACGCAGCATTGGTTGCTGTGACGTGAGCAATTTGCCCGCCATCTTGAAGTGCTGATGAGGAGCCGGCGAGCAGCCTAAACTGACAGTTGAAAGGTAGAAAACAAAGATGGTGTTCAGCGTTTTCCTGCTCAAATGAGCGGACTGTTGAAAATAGGAATCGGGGGATTACTTTTCACAAGTAAGATTTAACATTAACGTACTATTGGTTGTATTTTATGAAAATAATATTACCACAGAGTTGAGAAGGATCAAAGATCTTCAATATTTGTATGTGAAAATCACAGAGAAATCTTCTGGGGGAGGATGACGCCCCTACAGGGGTTTGGTTTACAAACTTTCAGCCCCACCTAAAACAAAATTCACCAGCCACTACTGATTATGATGCATTCTCATTTTAGGCAAAGTATAAGACAATACTTTCTTAACAGTATAATTGTAACCAGGAATCAGTCTTCAAGTAACAATATTCAAATACTAACATTGTTGGGTTAAACAGAATTTGGTTTTATTCTGAATCCAGTGAAACAGATTGGTGGTTTTAGCTGATATGAAGACTTTCAGGTGTAGTAAGTATTTGGCAGACGCTTTTATCCAAAGCGACTTACATAAAATAATACATATAAAACAATCACTGCAAACATTATCATTTAAGGGAAGAATGTAATAGAAAATATCAATACAAAGTGTCAAGACAGAATAAACTCTCTGCTGCTGAAGCAACAGAGATACAGTCTATAGGTCCCTAAGATATATAGATATCTAATGTATTCATACATTGTTTATGTAGGATACACGCATATGTATATATAACCTAATCATATTGTTTCTTCAACTTAAAAATAGCTTACCGTTTTTTTTCCCCTTCTCTGGGATTATATTCCCAGTTTTGATCTCGGACGTCTGGTCACTTATAGCGTATAAGAATATTATATTACTGTTAAGCAAACTATGAATAATAAAACACGCCAAAACATGTGTCTGTTACACACGTATGACAAAAAAGCGCGTGAAAATCAGTGGTATTCAGTGAGGTAAAATGAATTAAATGCGCTGACAGTTCATTGCTCCTGCCAAATGAATTGCACTGAGTGGAGCGGATCACCACTCCAAGATGGCGGCCCCGCGCCTCGTCTGCGCCAGTAGGCAGTAGCGCTCTATGCTGCGTCTACTTATAAGATGTCTATGGTTATAACGTTAGCAGTGAGTTTGCAGCCTCACTGATTTAACTACACAGCAAATAAAAGTCACGTTACTTAGCCAATAAACGTTATCTTACATTCAAAACTTACCCTTCTTTGTGCAACTTCAAATGTCGAACGAAGTTGGAAGTTGTTGCGTCTCCGTCTGTAATATTCGAACTGCGTGATTTGCATACGGCAATTCGTTTTTTGTTGACCAAGTCGTAGTTTTTATACCCGAACGAAACCAACTTTAACATAATTGTTTATCACTGGCACGTTGTTGGACAACTCTTGTTCATTGGTTGTCCTGCAATTTGATTAGATGAATGCTATGTGATGAAAACAACGTAGTTCTAATTTGATTGGCTGTTGTACTGACAGCACACCAGCTGACAGGAATAACACGCTGATAGACAGACAAAGAAAATGAAAAATACGGAGCGCTCCCAAAAAACTTTTTAAGCTTTGGATTTTGGGGAAAGTGGCAAGTCATGTCAAGTCATGTCAAGTCATGTCAAGTCAAAAGGCTCAAGTCCAAGTGAAGTCACAAGTCATTGATGTTAAAGTCTAAGTCGAGTTGCAAGTCTCTTTACATTTTGTCAAGTCGAGTCTAAAGTCATCAAATTCATGACTCGAGTCTGACTCGAGTCCAAGTCATGTGACTCGAGTCCACACCTCTGCCACCTACTGTATACTGTGCTGAACCGTCTACACGTCATCTCTGAAGATGTGGCGAATATGTGAGGCAAACCTTAAAGGAGTCATATAATAACAAAACAGTCCACAATCAGAGGTGTCCTCCTTAAGACAAAAAACAGGGTTGTGGCTGAATGACACAGGGTTGGCAATCCAATGCTATACAAGAAGAAATATCAATATGGTACATTATCAACCGTGTAGAATATGTTTGCTTGTGCCTTATTAACTTAGTATAATATGTTTGCTTGTGCCATAAAGGTGCTGTTTGCAACTTCCTCACAGTGTGAATATATTAATTAAAAGTCATCGACCCTGAAGGGAACGTCTTCCCTGTGCTCCTCGGTCTGCACCGGAGCCGAACAGCAGGACAGGTGAAACAACTACATTATACCTGTCACTATTTAAACTCCTTGTGCAGATCCGAATGCATATTATTTAAGTGTTTACCTAAATTTGAAGCAAAGGTGGTAATCCTAATCACCACATTTGGCGAGGTGTATTTTAAAGCAGCTGTTGTGAGAGTAGCGTATGTGTGTGTGTGTGTGCTCCTCTATATATATATATATATATATATATATATATATATATATATATATATATATATATATATATATATATATATAAACATACCGTATCATCATGACCTTGAACTCGCATTGGCCTTATAACCTTACCATAACCATAATTAGAAAGAAAAATATGAATAGAAATCAGACCTTTACAATCAGATCTCTACGACAGCATTCATGTACACCTTGCATATGCACAATAAAGATATATATTTTTTATTTGAGTTTTTCTGTCAATCCTCTAAATCCCGGGCTTAATAAAGTAAATTGTGCATACGCAATACTCAAGTCTGACAGTGGGTGGCATGCATTGTTGTTTTTATACAAATCCAGTGGTTTTGATTGATTGATTGAAACTTTTATTAGTAGATTGTACAGTACAGTACATATTCCGTACAATTGACCACTAAATGGTAACACCCGAATAAGTTTTTCAACTTGTTTAGGGGTCCACGTTAATCAATTCATGGTAACATGGGATACAGCTGTCTTTATTTAGGGTAATTGTTATGCTTTAGTTTGCAAGCGAATTTGGGTTCTGAGTCCCCGTAATATCCAATGAAACATGCAGCCTCATTCGCTAAAAATATCGTATAGATAAAGATTTCACATAACTTTGTTGTACAACAATGGGAAGGAAAAAAGTGAGTGTGAAGGACAGTGCTGAGAAGAAGCAGTAGGTGATTGTAAAAAGAAATCATGAAAACACATGTAGCTAGTTAACTTGGTGACGCAGTTGGAGCATAGCATTATTAGTCTAAATCATTTTGAAGCAGAAAGAGTTGATAACAACAGCCAAAGCCGTTAAAAATAATTATCTAAGAGGCGGAAACTTATCCATGAAAAAACAGAAAAGTTGCTGAGGTGTGCTTGATGGAGAAGCAACTCAAAGGAGATTGCATAGAAGTCCACCCCCAAACATGAATGCTGTACATGATTATTATATTACTTTAAACAACTACTGTAGTTGTTTGTATTACATTCTTTTGTCTTGTTTTTCATTAATATTTCACTCTAAAAGTAAGTTTTTCCTTTAAAAAGGCATATTACATTTTACAATTGTGCTGTTTTGGGGTGCCAAAAATCGATTATCCATCCATCCATCCATTTTCTACCGCTTGTCCCTTTTGGGGTCGCGCATTTATTTAAATTCATCTTGAACGCAGACGCTGTTTTGCAATACGATTTTTTCATGGTACGATCTACGTCACAGAACCAAATAAACTTCTATCCTGATGTGCCACTGTATAGGTTTTGATACAGCTATTGGACTTACTGAAGTTTGTAAGTGTACTGCTTTTTGAATATCGTTGCATGTTATCGTGTTGGGCAGCACAGTGGTAGAGAGGTTAGTGCGTCTGCCTCACAATACGAAGATCCTGAGTAGTCCTGGGTTCAATCCCGGGCTCGGGATCTTTCTGTGTGGAGTTTGCATGTCCTCCCCGTGACTGCGTGGGTTCCCTCCGGGTACTCCGGCTTCCTCCCACCTCCAAAGACATGCACCTGGGGATAGGTTGATTGGCAACACTAAAATTGGCCCTAGTGTGTGAATGTGAGAGTGAATGTTGTCTGTCTATCTGTGTTGGCCCTGTGATGAGGTGACGACTTGTCCAGGGTGTACCCCGCCTTCCGCCCGATTGTAGCTGAGATAGGTTCCAGCACGCCCCACGACCCCGAAGGGAATAAGCGGTAGAAAATGGATGGATGGATGGTTATCATTGTTGTTAGTATTACCTGTAGCAAGAGCCGCACAGCGAGAGCATAACAGCTAAAGTTAATATTTTAGTGTCGTTTGAGGCATAGGGCGTCGGTGTAAGTGTTGGGATGAAAGTGCCTCAGTCGTGTGTGTGTGTGCATGCGTGCGTTCGTGCGTGTGTGTGTGCGGGTGTGTCCATGGTTTGTGGAGGAGGGTTAAGCAGATAACACATCTGGTGGTTTAGCATGATGGGAGGGTGGTGGGACTGAGCCAGAATCAGCCCGTGGCAGCACTTTCAGCCCTTTCCGTACCAGCCCCCAAAAGGGAGCTGTCTGTGTCTTACACTGTGATTTATATTTAGACTGCGTACATATATAAATATTAGTGCTGTTAAATGTTTTTTATTTTTTTTAAATCAGATTAATCACACTCTTGAATTTGGATTAATCATGATTAATCACAGGTTATTACTCGCTTGCATATTTTAAATAACTTTTAAAAGATTAATATTTGGATACAAATACACTTTTACTGAACAATTGTATTGTACTACTCTCATTCTGCACACTGACTTTTTAGCCTCCTTCTCTGGCCACCTTTACAAGAGCCTCCAGGTCAGGACCAGCAGGCTAAAAGACAGTTCCTTTCACAGAGCAGTTACACTGTTTAAATTTCACCCTGTTAAAGCATGCTAAACACACTTTAGTTAAATGAAATATATGTAATATTGTAATTAATTCATACCATTTTATATAGATGCATTTATATTTATCCGTCTATAAATATTATCTAATACTTGCTCAATAGCAATTCTGGTTAGATTCTAAACTGCATTTCATTGCATTGTTCTGAGCAAGTGTAATGACATCCATCCATCCATCCATCCATTTTCTACCGCTTATCCCTTTCGGGGTCGCGGTGGGTGCTGGAGCCTATCTCAGCTACATTCGCATTAAAGTTAAATCTAAACATTTAAAAACAATTTTTACTCACATGCGTGTTAATCATTTGCTCAAAATAATAATAAACAATTTTTTCCAAAGTCCAACGTGGGTGTATTTTGAAGTGAAATTTACCAGTGAGCACACCACTGGAGCCTCACTGGTTACTCAAGGCTACCGGCGTTTTTGGAACGCAGATTTTGGGACAGAACACACGGCACAAGACAATCAGCAAGATAAGATGATTCTCCACCGTTTAGTATTTTGTACGTAAGTAAAAAATCCTAAAACCTTAAAGTTGCTCCTTAGGTTTACAGGGAACCAATCCAGGTGGGCCAGTATAGGCCTAATATGATCCCACTTTCTTGTCCTAGTCAAAAGTCTACAGTCTCATTTTGTACTAACTGCAAACTTTTAATGCTGGACATTGGGAGACCCGAATATAATACGTTACAGTAATCAATATGAGCTGTAACAAACGGATGTATGATCTCAGCGTCGGTGGTGGACAAAATGGAACAAATTTTTGCGATATTACAGAGATGAAAGAAGGCTGTTTTAATAACACTTAATGTGCAGCTGAAACGAGAGAGTTGGGTTCAAAATAATGCCAAGATTGTTCACCGAGCCGCTTTGTACAATAGTTTTATTTGTCAAAATTTAAAGGGGAACTGCACTTTTTGGGGGAATTTTAATTAAAAAAATGCATCACATTTGCTTTTTTTTTCTTCATCACTGATTATTGCTCAGACTTAAGGATTTCAACATTTTTTAAGCTAACTACACAAGGAGCGTATTGATCTCACATCATATTTCTGCATTCTAATTATCGCGTAGTTCTTAAAGTATATCATTAGGTATTTTTGTAAATGGTTAGTTTTAAAGTAACACACATATGAGGGTGTGATGTATTTGCGAACAGCAATAATTATTAAGATAAGGCAGCAATGGAGAAGTTACAATGGAAACCGGACTCAGATGGGACAAACACAACCCAACCCCCTTTTGGAAAAGAATATGAGAATTTGTGGAGAAGGAGAAGACAGATATTTTGAGAGGAGCCAGATGTGGCAGGGTGTCTCCCAGAGGTGGGACCAAGTCATTGTTTTGCAAGTCACAAGTAAGTCTCAAGTCTTTGCCCTCAAGTCCGAGTCAAGTCCCGAGTCAAGACAGGCATGCCCCGAGTCAAGTCCAAAGTCAAGACTGGAAAGTCTCAAGTCAAGTCCTAAGTCCTGCATTTTGAGTTTCCAGTCCTTTCAAGTCCTTTTAACCACAGACTAATATATTAACACCGATTGTGTATGCTTTTCAAACGCTGTATTTATTTATTAAAACAAGTGCATTTTAAATTGCAAGAAAGAAAATTGTGCTGACATTGCACTTTATAATAGCACTATTAACCAGTCATTTTAAACATTAACTCATTCCTTTACAGAACAAACACATTGAAAAATAAAGTGCAAATGTACTTATTTGTACAAAAGTGTTAACATTGAAAAAACATGACATATACGTGAACATAACAAAAAAGTTGTACTTTTTATATGTCAGGGCCCTATGCTGCATTGCATTTGCAAAAGACCAAATTAGCCAAGATTCTGTCAGTCATTTGTGCACGATGGGGGCGTAGTATGATGCCACCATGGCTGAAAACTCGCTCCACTGGAGCACTGGAGGCAGGCACTGCCAAGACTCTCATGGCCACTCGGAACAGTGAAGGAAGAGTCTTCATGTTCAATGCCCAGAACAAAAGGGGGGAGAGAGTTGTTTTGGGTTGGTGCACTACTTGTAAGTGTATCTTGTGTTTTTTATGTTGGTTTAATTAAAAAAAGAGAGAAAAAAAAAAATTATTTCTTGTGCGGCCCGATACCAATCGATCCACGGACCAGTACCGGGCCGTGGCCCGGTGGTTGGGGACCACTGAGGTAAACAACCAACAGTATGTCAGAAAGCTAGCTAAAACGGTACACATATTCATAATATAGTATACATTTTAACTGACCTTTATTTTACTATTTTTGTCTTTTTTTAGGTGGCTAAAATACGCGGTGCTGCTGACCGCCGTCTAACGTTACGTGTGATATATTGACTAACGTAACCCTGCTTAAAAAAAATCACTGAACAAAAAGTATGAATAAGGTTGTGAACTGCAACAGATTCCCATGTTTGCAATAACGTTATAACGTTAGCAGTGAGTTTACAGCCTCACTGATTTAACTACACAGCAAATAAAAGTCACGTTACTTAGCCAATAAACGTTATCTTACATTCAAAACTTACTGTTCTTTGTGCAACTTCAAATGCCGGACGAAGTTGGAAGTTGTTGCCTCTCCATCAGTAATTTTCGAACCGCATGTGTTGCATACTGCAAACCGTTTTGTGTTGACCACCTCGTAATTTTTATACCCAAACAAAATTATTTTAGGTATAATTTTTTGTTCACTGGCGTGTGGTTTGGACATGTCTTCTTCGTTGGTTGTCCTGCAATTTGATTGGATGAATGCTGTGTGATGAAAACAAAGTAGATCTAATTTGATTGGCTGTTGTACTGAGACCACACCAGCTGACACACGCAACGCTGATAGACAAGTACACAATGAAAAATACGGAGCGCTCCCGAATAACTTTTTCCTCTTTGGGTTTTGGGGAAAGTAGCAAGTCATGTCAAGTCATGTCAATTCAAAAGGCTCAAGTCCAAGTGAAGTCACAAGTCATTGATGTTAAAGTCTAAGTCGAGTTGCAAGTCTTTTTACATTTTGTCAAGTCGAGTCTAAAGTCATCAAATTCATGACTCGAGTCTGACTCGAGTCCAAGTCATGTGACTCGAGTCCACACCTCTGGTGTCTCCCTTTTCCTACTTGTGGCCATGACGGAATTGTATTTCTTTGATTCAAACAATCACACTGTAAAATAAATCTAAAAAGTTCTCCTCACTTTGAGACTTCATGAGAACCAACAAACATAATAAAACATCACTTACTGTGCTTAGTTTAGATGAAAAATGACCATAATCCTCACGGAGAAACGTCTTTTCGTGTCTTCTCGCCATTTGTGGGTCCTAAATGGCTGTCAAAAGTGTACCAACTTGTTGGAATACGTCCTCAGACTTCTCCTGTCCAGGTGAGATGGATGACCTATGATCTACAATAAACTTCCAGGGAGCAAGGAAGCGAAGAATCACCTCGCCAGTCGATCATGTTGAAATTGTACACAGGCTTGTGATCAAATCTCCGCTTTAAATAGTTTGTCTGCATTAGAACTTATAATAGCAATATCACTAATACTTAGTTAATATTCAAATCATGAAATGTAAATGGAGTATTGTTGGCGCTTTTTGGATGGTTATTTTGTTTTTTTATAAATAAATAAATAAAATGGAGGACCTCCCATTGGGTCCGCTGTAAACGGACTTTTATATATGTTTACTTATAAGTTAGAATGCATAAAAAACTAAATCCATCCGGTCGTCATGTCTTTTACAATGATTGTAAAACATAGGAAAAATTCCCCAAAAATTGGTGGTATCAAGGTGGTATCCTGAAACAACTAACAGGACAGAATCAACATCTGTTTTCTTCGCATTAAGAAGCAAAAAACTTCTGGACATCCACTGTTTGATTTCATCAAGACACGCCTCCACATGACTACAAGCTGCCGTGTTGGCCAGCTTTAGGGGAATGTAAAGTTGGATGTCATCAGCATAACAGTAAAAGCTAAGATCATAATTGCATATGACGTCGTGAAGTGGCATCATATACTGTAGATGCTGCATAGACATCCATAGTTAGCAACAAATCATTGGTCACTTTTGCAAGGGCCTTGTCAGTATAGTGACTTGCCCTGGAACCTGACTGAAAAAGTTTATAACGATTGTCAGGTGCCAAGTGATGGTGCCGAGCGACAATTGTTTCAAGGATTTTTGAGATAAAAGTGACGTGTGACACCAGCTGATAGTTAAGAAGAAGGTTATGTATTTTAAGCAGAGGATGAATAACCGCTGTTTTAAATGCTTGGGGAAGAGTGCCAGAGAATGATAAGTTAATAATATTTAGCACTGATAATGCTAATATTGGAACAGCTCCTTGATGAGGTTCCGAGGAAAGGTGTATGTGTATCAGTGACGTGCTGTCAGGGGAGACAAGTAAGGCAGTGCCTCACCTTGCCACCAGATGGCTTAACCATGAGATGTTCAATAAAATAAAATAAGTTTGAATATTTCTCTTTTGGTCTGTGCTTTCTATGTGATTTTGGTGTGGTTCCTGTATATTTGGATCATTTTGATGGTCAAAATCGCGGAAATTCCGTGTTTCCTGATGAAAATAACGCGTCAGGCGAGAAGTGAGGCAGACACAGGTGGCGCCTCCACGGCTACACACAAAAGCTGTGTCCCAATTCAGGGTCTGCATCCTTCGAAGCGCGAATTTGAATGCCGCTTACGTCACAACGTTGCGCGAAGGCTGTCCCAATTCATTCAAATTCGAAGGCTCCTCCAAATGCAGCCGACGAATGCTCCCTCCTTTTCCCTGTACTCGGAGGATGCACCGCGACTATCCTTCGTGGCCTCCCATATCCCAAGATGCTTTGCACGCCTTTGTTCAACCCGGATCTTTTTGACGATGGCGGAAAATACAAGCAGCGGCACCGGCACCGGCACCGGCAGAAAATACACTTTCAAATGTAAGTATCCTCCGCAGGCTAGACTGTCCCATTTAACAACGGGTGACGCATCCTTCGGAGGTGCCTCCGAAGGTCCAGCCTTCTGAGGCTGCGTAGGTCGAGTCCTCCGAAGGATGCAGACCCTGAATTGGGACACAGCTAAATTGTATTGAACGTGTGCGTGCGAGCCTGCTTGTTGCCACAGGGAGAAGAACCTCTGCCTCACAGTAGGGGGCGATATATTGTCTACTTGCAGTTCAATACCTCAGCGGTACTCTGACTCACCACACTGGGAGAAGTGCTAGCAGACACATGCAGCCTTTTTTTCCTTTTTTTTTTAAAACTGTATTTTTAACAAACATGGCATTTTTATTAAAGTAAACCAGCGTTTGTGGGTGTTTTTTGTCAGATGCAAAAATATTGTTTAATTGCTTGAAATAAAATGAAATAAAATGAATGTGTCTGCCAATATGTAGGATTATATACTGCAGCGTTTCTCAAAGTGTGGGGCGCGCCCCACTGGTGGGGAATAGAGACATGACAGGTGGGGCGCGAGGAACGGGAGGGAATTTCACTTTAATTTTTTTTTTTTTTTTTTTTTTTTTAGATTTTTTTTTTTTTTACTATGCTTTCATTTTCTATACACACTGTAAATCACTTTGTGATTCTGTCTGTGAAATCCGCTATATAAATAAATGTAAATTACTTATTTTTCCTGTAGGCTTTACATTTCTAGGTAGGAGCAAAAGTTTGACAGACATAGCAACTGTAACTAATGGGGGCGAGGCTAAGCGGAACAAACTTGACGAGACAAGCGCAGCAAAATGAAAAGCTGTCCCACTGTCAAACGACACTGTTGCGAGACGTATATGCGACATTGCAAGTGATCTTGAGGAACAACTCGGAGACAAATGAAAAGAAAGTCGTTTTGCTTTACAAGTGGACGAAGCTACTGACAGCAATAAAGACTTCCTGTTCATCGCATACGTCCGCTTTGTGAATGGCGAGTCACTGTGCGAGGATTTGCTGTTTTGCAAATACATCAAAAATAGAGCCTCTGCTGATGAGCTGTTCAAGATAATGGACAGTTTCCTCAAAGAACACGACCTTAAATGGGAAAACTGTGTGGGCTTTTGCTCTGATGGCGCACAGACCATGGCAGGGTCAAGAAACAGAGGGTTGCGCCAAATGCGCATTGGACACACTGTGTCATTCACCGGGAAGAACTCGCGTCATGGCAGCTCAGCCCCGAACTCAATGAGGTTTTAACAGATGTGAGCGCGGTAAATTTGATCAAAACACGACCACTGAAAGCGCGACTGTTCTCTGCACTGTGTGAGGAAATGGGAGCTGATCATACAGCCGTGCTGTTTCACCATACTTGCCAACCTTGAGACCTCCGATTTCGGGAGGTGGGGGTGGGGGCGTGGTTAAGAGGGGAGGAGTATATTTACAGCTAGAATTCACCAAGTCAAGTATTTCACATATATATATATATATATATATATATATATATATATATATATATATATATATATATATATATATATAAGAATACTTGACTTTCAGTGAATTCTAGCTAGAATACTTGACTTTCAGTGAATTCTAGCTATATATATATATATATATATATATATATATATATATATATATATATATATATATATATATATATAAATAAGAGAAATACTTGAATTTCAGTGTTCATTTATTTACACATATACACACACATAACACTCATCTACTCATTGTTGAGTTAAGGGTTGAATTGTCCACCCTTGTTCTATTCTCTGTCACTATTTTTCTAACCATGCTGAACACCCTCTCTGATGATGCATTCTGCTTCGTCTCCTTGTTGTGTGCGCAGTTGTGCACTGCACTCTCTAAAAGCCCTAGATGTTAATGTCACATATGCATGTACATTAGATGACAGTATTGCCCTGTTTAAGAGTGTCACAACATTGCTGTTTACGGCAGACGAACTGCTTTACGGTAGACGAAAACGTGACTGCTGTTGTTGTGTGTTGTTGCCGTGCTGGGAGGACGTTAATGAAACTGCCTAACAATAAACCCACGTAAGAAACCAAGAACTCGCCCTCAATCATTCTACAGTTATAACGTGATTGGGCAGGCACGCTGTTTATATTGTGGGAAAGCGGACGTGAAAACATGCTGTCGACACGTCACTCAGGTACGCCTGAATTTCGGGAGATTTTCGGGAGAAAATTTGTCCCGGGAGGTTTTCGGGAGAAGCGCTGAATTTCGGGAGTCTCCCGGAAAATCCGGGAGGGTTGGCAAGTATGTGTTTCACAGTGAAGCAAGGTGGCTCTCCCGGGGCAAAGTGCTGTCACTTGCCCTGTCTTGCCAAATGCATAGCTCCTCCTTTTTTTTTTTCAAAGATTGCAAAGTGGCACTTTTATTTTATTTATTTTGAACTTGATGCAAGTTATTTGATTTATTATTGAACTTGATGCAAGTTATAACACTTTTATTTGATTTATTATTGAACTTGATGCAAGTTATAACACTTTTATTTGATTTATTATTGAACTTGATGCAAGTTATAACACTTTTATTTGATTTATTATTGAACTTGATGCAAGTTATAACACTTTTTTTGATTTATTATTGAACTTGATGCAAGTTATAACACTTTTGTTTTATTTATTATTGAACTTGATGCAAGTTATTTTATTTATTATTGAACTTGATGCAAGTTATACCAGGCAGCACGGTGGAAGAGGGGTTAGTG
Organism: Nerophis lumbriciformis; assembly: GCF_033978685.3. NCBI lineage: Eukaryota > Metazoa > Chordata > Actinopteri > Syngnathiformes > Syngnathidae > Nerophis > Nerophis lumbriciformis. The sequence continues at coordinate 18,807,114 of NC_084553.2, read as the reverse complement.
CATCTGCCTCACAATACGAAGGTCCTGAGTAGTCTTGGGTTCAATCCCGGGCTCGGGAACTTTCTGTGTGGAGTTTGCATGTTCTCCTCGTGACTGCGTGGGTTCCCTCCGGGTACTCCGGCTTCCTCCCACCTCCAAAGACATGCACCTGGGGAAAGGTTGATTGGCAACACTAAATTGGCCCTAGTGTGTGAATGTGAGTGTGAATGTTGTCTGTCTATCTGTGTTGGCCCTGCGATGAGGTGGCGACTTGTCCAGGGTGTACCCCACCTTCCGCCCGATTGTAGCTGAGATAGGCTCCAGCGCCCCCCGCGACCCCAAAGGGAATAAGCGGTAGAAAATGGATGGATGGATGGGCAAGTTATACCACAACTGCACAGTTATTTTATTCATTATTGAACTTGATGTTATTTTATGTTATTGAGTTTGAATGTATACAACTTGATGTTACTTGATGTTCAATAAATTTGAAAATGTTAAGCTTGGCATTAGCGTTCTGTTAGGCCGATGGGGGCAGGTGGGGCTTGAAAACTCCCCCTTGTCCAAAGTGGGGGATGACAAAAAAAAAGTTTGAGAACCACTGATATACTGTATCCAAGATGAAATACTTCTCTAAACTGGACTTTAAGACAAAATGAATGTGATCATACAAAGTAGGTTTTCATGGAGGATAGCTATTGCTGCTTCAGATACAAATACAGAAAGGTAAGATACACCCACAATACTTGATTTATTTTGTTAAAACCAAATGGGACCAAAAAGTATTTAATAACAACTGTATCAAATACTTTTTGGACCCATTTATCAAATCATAATATCATTATGATAATGTTTTTATGAAAGCAAATAACTCCCTTCTTTTTCCTGTTATTCTAATGTGCAACCTAAATCAACAATGATTAGAGTTGCACATATGAATTTAAGTAAAAAAAAAAAAGAAGATAAAAACTCCAGAAGTATCTATGCCTCACCTGGTGTATAGTTCACCCCACGTCACTGATGTGTGTGTGTATGTATATATATATATATATATATATATATATATATATGAGGGTTGTACGGTATACCGGTATTAGTATAGTACTGCGATAGTAATGAATCATATTCAGTACTAAACCGCCTCTGAAAAGTACCGGTCCCCCACCGTAGTCGTCATGTCGTGTCATTGCTGGTTTACGAGCAGAGGAGCATGTTCGGTAGCACACAGTCACAGAGTACTTACAAGCAGACACAGTGTGTAGACAGAAAAGGGAGAATGAACGCATTTTGGCTTAAAAACTAACGATAAAAGTGAAGTTATAACACTGAAACGCCCACCGGAAGAGGTGCTTTAAGACATGGCTAGCTAGCTCGCGGCTAAAATCTAGCCGCTGTCGGCAGTGTTTTAGCTACTTCTAAATCACTAATCCTTGTCTCCATGGCGACAAATAAAACACGTTTCTTACAAGTATCATCCCTGCGGGACCAGGAATAGCTAAACATGCTTCACTGCACACCGTAGCTCACCAGCGTCAAAATTTAAACAAACGTCATTGGTGGATACACACCTAACATCCACTGTAATGATACCAAATACAGGAGCGTATCTATACTACTATGAGTACGTTGATATTTTTTGGCATCACAACATCTTCTTTCATGTCTTTAAAATGTATATAATGTTTATAAACTCAGGAAATATGTCCTTGGACAAATGAAGACTCTGATTATGACCAATGTATGATCCTGTAACTACTAGGTATCGGATTGATACCCAAATTTGTGGTATCATCCAAAACTAATGTTAAGTATCAAACAACAGAAGAATAGATGATTATTACATTTTAACAGAAGTGTAGATAGAACATGTTAAAACAAAAATCAAGCAGATATTAAAAATAAATGAACAAGTAGATTAATAATTAATTTTCTACCACTTGTCCTTAATAATGCTGACAAAATAATAGAATGATAAATGACACAATATGTTACTGCATAGGTCAGCAGACTAATTAGGAGTCTTTGTTTGTTTACTTACTACTAAAAGACGAGGTGTCTAGTATGTTCACTATTTTATTTAAGGACAAAATTGTTACATATATATATATATATATATATATATATATATATATATATATATATATATATATATATATATATATATATATATATATATATATGTATATATATATATATATATATATATATATATATATATATATATATATATATACAAACCCCGTTTCCATATGAGTTGGGAAATTGTGTTGGATGTAAGTATAAACGGAATACAATGATTTGCAAATCCTTTTCAACTCATATTCAATTGAATGCACTACAAAGACAAGATATTTGATGTTCAAACTCATAAACTTTATTTTTTTTTTGCAAATAATAATTAACTTAGAATTTCATGGCTGCAACACGTGCCAAAGTAGTTGGGAAAGGACATGTTCACCACTGTGTTACATCACCTTTTCTTTCAACAACACTCAGTAAACGTTTGGGAACAGAGGAGACACATTTTTTAAGCTTCTCAGGTGGAATTCTTTCCCATTCTTGCTTGATGTACAGCTTAAGTTGTTCAACAGTCCGGGGGTCTCCGTTGTGGTATTTTAGGCTTTATAATGCGCCACACATTTTCAATGGGAGACAGGTCTGAACTACAGGCAGGCCAGTCTAGTACCCGCACTCTTTTACTATAAGCCACATGATATAACACGTGGCTTGGCATTGTCTTGCTGAAATAAGGAGGGGCGTCCATGGTAACGTTGCTTGGATGGCAACATATGTTGCTCCAAAACCTGTATGTACCTTTCAGCATTAATGGCGCCTTCACAGATGTGTAAGATACCCATGTCTTGGGCACTAATACACCCCCATACCATCACACATGCTGCCTTTTCCACTTTGCGCCTATAACAATCCGGATGGTTCTTTTCCTCTTTGGTCCGGAGGACACAACATCCACAGTTTCCAAAAACAATTTGAAATGTGGACTCGTCAGACCACAGAACACTTTTCCACTTTGTATCAGTCCATCTTAGATGAGCTCAGGCCCAGCGAAGCCGACGGCGTTTCTGGGTGTTGTTGATAAACGGTTTTCGCCTTGCATAGGAGAGTTTTAACTTGCACTTACAGATGTAGCGACCAACTGTAGTTACTGACAGTGGGTTTCTGAAGTGTTCCTGAGCCCATGTGGTGATATCCTTTACACACTGATGTCGCTTGTTGATGCAGTACAGCCTGAGGGATCGAAGGTCACAGGCTTAGCTGCTTACGTGCAGTGATTTCTCCAGATTCTCTGAACTCTTTGATGATATTACGGACCGTAGATGGTGAAATCCCTAAATTCCTTGCAATAGCTGGTTGAGAAAGGTTTTTCTTAAACTGTTCAACAATTTGCTCACGCATTTGTTGACAAAGTGGTGACCCTCGCCCCATCCTTGTTTGTGAATGACTGAGCATTTCATGGAATCTACTTTTATTTATTTTTTTAATAAATGTTTTTATTAAATTTGACAGGTATTACAATATACAATAGAACAGTAGTCACATTTCCCCCTTTTTTTCCCACCCACTTCCAAGAACAACAACCCGACACATACCCCATACACACATAACCCCCACCCCCCCAGGTCCTACATACAGTAAGTTAAAGGTACAGTCACAAATGGAAAATAATTAGTACATCACTTTCTTCTCAACATAGGCAGATAGTAAATATACACCCAGAATAAATATAAATAAAAAAAACAAAACAAAAAAAAAACTACCAAAAAGGAAGCTGGTTTATGAAAGGTGAACTTTTCATGTGTCCTGTAGCGTCTTTAATTTAGCTATGTAGTCAACCACACAGCCCCAAACAGAATAAAACTTCCCAGGTGCCCCCCTAAGATTGAACTTTATTTTCTCCAGATCTAAATACATCATAAGGTCTTTAAGCCATAAGGAGGCTTTGGGGCAGACTGGTGACTTCCACTCCAGCAAAATTCTCCTACGTGCTAATAAGGATGCAAAGGCGATACTATCCTTACATTTTCTCCTTATTTGGGGATCTGATACCGTCCCAAAAATAGCCATTTCTGCACATGGTGTCAGATTTAAATCCAATGCCTTAGCAAGGTGTTTGAAAATAGTTGTCCAATAATCCAGCAAATGGGGACAAGACCAAAACATGTGCGTCATATTTGCAGGTGACATGTAACATCTGTTACAAGTATCCGAGATATTGGGGTATATTTTGGAGAGTTTGGAATTAGTAAAATAAATACGATGGACAACCTTAAATTGTATTAAATTAAGCCTTGAACAGGATGTACTGTTATTAATTTGGGTTAAGGCAGAATCCCAATCTCCATCATCTATAGATCTGCCAAGCTCTTCTTCCCAACTCCCTCTGATTTTATCAAGAGACGTTTTACCAAACTGGGATATTAAGATGTAGATTTTGGAGATTAGGCCTTTCTGATTTGTGGGAATATCTAAAATTGAGTCAATTAGCGAATTAGGTGGAGTATTAGGGAAAGAGAAACTATTTAATTTAACAAAATTACGAACCTGAAAGTATCGAAATAGGTGAGATTTTGGTAGGTCAAATTTTTCACACAGTTCACTGAAACTAGCGAAGACATCACCAATATATAAGTCCTTTAGCCTGCTAAGGCTTGACTGCTTCCATAGAGAAAACGCTACATCTGTGTTGGGAGGGAGGAAGAGGTGGTTATTATGAATGGGGCTGTGGTTGGATAAGCCCTGCAGGCCGAAAGTATTTCTAAATTGAGACCAGATTCTAAGGGTAGAAATGACAATTGGACTACAAGTAAATTGGGATGGTCGATAAGGTAATTTTGATGTAAGCAGATCCAGGAGAGAGGTAGAACAGGAACTAGCTTCAGACTTGCACCAGATTAATTCAGGTTCTTGGATACAGAGAGTCACTTTGTGTATGTTAGCTGCCCAATAGTAGTATTTTAGATTAGGGAGTGATAAACCACCTACTGACCTATGCCTTTGCAGGAACTCTCTCCTAATCCTGGGATTCTTGCCTTTCCATATAAAAGATGAAATTAGTTTGTTTATTATGCAAAAAAAGGAATTGGGTAGAAAGATAGGCAAACATTGAAACAGGTACAAAAATCGAGGAAGCACATTCATTTTGATGCAGTTTACCCTGCCAGCTATAGTTATGTGTAAATCATTCCACCTTTCCAAATCTAAAAAAATTGTCCTTGTAGAGAGCTGGTAGCTTACGACAAATATGTACACCTAAGTATTTGAAGCTGTTCCTGGACATCTTAAATGGGAAATATCCATCAGGGATCTCAAGGGCCAAATTATTCACAGGGAAGCATTCACTCTTAGCGAAATTCAGTTTATAGCCAGAGAATGATCCAAAATTGTTTAGCAATTCAATAATCTTTGGAATGGTAGAGATTGGATCAGATATAAACAATAGTAAATCATCAGCGTATAGAGAATGTGTGTGTTCTAGACCGCATCTATGGATTCCTTTACTGATACCAGCCGATTTAAGGGCAATGGACAAGGGTTCGATTGCAGTAACGAATAACAATGGGCTTAGAGGGCACCCCTGGCGTGTACCTCTGCCAAGTGTGAAAAATTGGGATAACATCCCATTTGTACTTACAGCAGCCCTAGGAGAAGAGTATAGAAGTGCTATCCAAGATATATATTTGGACCCAATGTTGAACCTCTTTAAGACCTCCAATAAATATCCCCACTCCACCCTGTCGAAAGCTTTCTCCGCATCTAAAGAGACCACCACTTCTGGCGTCTCCTCGGATGCTGGAGAAAAAATAATGTTAAGAAGGCAACGAATGTTGGAAAAAGAGTGCCAGTTTTTCATAAACCCAGTTTGGTCAGGTGATATGATGTTTGGTAAAATTGATTCAAGGCGAAGGGTCAGTGCTTTAGCTAAAATCTTATAGTCAGCGTTTAAGAGAGAGATGGGACGATAAGAACTACAATCGGAATCTACTTTGCCCGGTTTTAGTAATAAAGTTATTGACGCTTCGGTGAGAGTTCGAGGCAGGGTACCCCGGTCCAGAGAGTCATTGTACATATTTAAAAGGAGAGGAGTCAGTTTATCTGAAAATTTTTTATAGAACTCTATAGGATAGCCATCTGGGCCAGGGGCCTTGCCGCTCTGCATTAGTTTAATTGAATCTACAATTTCCCGGATTACTAAAGGTTGATCCAAAGCGCTCTCTTGAGTAGTAGTTATGGATGGGAATTTCAAGTTATCCAGGAAACTCATCATGATTGTTTTATCAGCAGCGCATTGTGAAGTATATAGTTCAGAGTAGAATGATTTGAAGGTGTCATTAATGACTGAAGGAATGACTGTAAGATCATCTGTGGGGGTTCTAATTTGTCGAATTTGCCGAGATGCTGACTGACTTTTAATTTGGCGTGATAGATGGCGCCCTGCCTTCTCACCGTGCTCGTACAGGAAGCCACGCGATCGTAAGAGTAATTTTTCAGTTTCTTGTGTTGACAATAAATTATAGTTCATTTGCAGATTTTGTCTATCTTTAACCAGTTCAGGGTGTGGAGATACTGATAGCTGTCTGTCCAATTCTGTTATACTTTCCATGAGCTGTTCCTGTTTTTGTCTTCTCGATTTGTTTTGTCTTGCTGAATAAGAAATAATCTCTCCCCGGACTACCACCTTTAATGTCTCCCAGAGTAAAGACGGGGATATGGGAGTAGAGTTGTTGGTGACAAGAAAATCATCTATCACTTTGGAAATTGTTTTGCAGAATCCGTCATCATTGAGTAGTATTCAATTAAACCTCCATGGAGTCTGCGTTTTTTTAAGAGTGTAAACGAAAGATCAAATAACAATGGAGCATGGTCAGATATCACTATTGTTGAATATTCTACATTGTCGACAGCCGGAAGGAGATTATCATCTATGAAAAAATAGTCAATCCTTGAAAAAGTTTTATGAACCTGGGAGTAAAAAAGAGAATTGTTTTTTATCTGGGTAAAGAAAACGCCACGGGTCCACACCTCCTATTTGACCCATGAGTTTTGAAATTGTTTTGGCCATTTTTAATGGGGGGCCCTGCCTTGGACTAGATTTGTCTAGCAACGGGTCTATTGCACAGTTCAGGTCCCCCCCCAATATTAAACGATGGGAACTGAGGTCTGGCAAAAATGAAAACACTTTCCTAATAAATGCTTCATCATCCCAATTGGGTGCATAAAGGTTGGCCAGGACAACAGACATATTATTAAGAGAACCTGAGACTATTACAAAACGACCTTGATGGTCAGTTATGACATTTGTTGGGCTAAATTGGGTTCTTTTGTGTATTAAAATAGCTGTACCCCTTGCTTTACTGCTAAAATTTGAGTGAAAAGATTGTCCAACCCATGCGGCCTTTAATCTATGGTGATCCTTAGTGGTCAGATGAGTCTCTTGTAGGAAAGCAATTTCAGTTTTAAGGTGTTTTAAATGGGAAAATACTCTACCTCTTTTGACTGGGCCGTTGATCCCTTTAATGTTCCAAGAAACAAATCTCAAGCAAGATAACCCTTTTTTGTTTGTATTAGCCATAATCACATTTGTAAAAAATATGGTGAGATGACACAATGCCTTGTAGAAGGAAGTGGTATTAACATACAGACAGGACTGAAAGAAAAAACAAATTTGTAGGACCTAACACACAAAAACCCCAAAACAAAACCCATAGAAACGAGGAACAAATAAACCCTCCTAAACCACCCTAAGCTTGTCCTAAGAACTAGAACTAGCAGCGGGACTCCATAAACTCTATTACTTCCGTACGACATTGATCCGTGAACTAATATCACCGAGCAGATAGGGCTCCTTTATCTGCAAATGTGTCTATAATGTACAGTGGGTGCCACTTAAATAGAAATAAGCACCATATTGGCAACAGAATTATATATAGAAAATAATAATGGGGAAAAAATAAATAAATAAATAAATAAATGATGATAATAATAATAATAATAATAATAATAATAATAATAATAATAACACAAGTAGCCCCTGGTAAGTGCCAGTTTCAAACTGGAAACATTAGAGAAAGTAGAGAAATAAAAATATCAATTTACAATATTTAAGTAAGTCATAACTTTTAAGAAAGAGGGAAAGAAGGAAAAACAAAAAAAAGGGAAAAAAAAAAAAAGAAGGAAAGAGGAGAAAAAAAAAGAAAGAAAAAAGGTTGCAGTGCAGAAATTGACCAACAGTTATAACCATACCTCAAATAAATTGCACAACAGGATGATTAGTTGCCTGCAAGCCTGGATAAACAATGTCCATTGTTTTTCTGACGCACCCGTTAATGTCCTCTTCAACGTATTTTTGGCCTGAAACGTCTTCCATACAAAGTCATCTTCCACTAACCTGTGGGAGCGATGCGTTCGTCGTAGAAGTCCTGGGCTTTTTGTGGAGAATCAAAGTACAAGTTTTCATTTCTGAAGGAGACCTGGAGACGGGCAGGGTGCAGCAAGCGGAATTTAATTCCTCTCAGGTAGAGCGCATTTTTGATGGGGTTGAAAGCAGCTCGTTTCTTGGCCAAAGCAGGGCTGATGTCCGGGTAAACTCTCAGCTCGGTGCCGCGGTAATCCAATTTATGTTGTCTGGCCCATCTAAGTACTTTTTCTTTCTCTTGGAAACGGAGGAATTTAACGATGAAAGTCCGCGGTTTTCCGGCGCCAGCATCTAGTGGTCTGGGACCGAGGGAGCGGTGAGCTCTCTCTATCTCCGGTGGGCTGGTGAAAACATCACGACCCGTTATCGCCATTAGTAAGTCCGACGCAAATTTGGTCGGATCTTGTTCTTTCTCGCTTCCCTCTGGGATGTTGATAATCCTCAAATTAGAGCGGCGGGACCGATTCTCGAGGTCGTCCACTCGTTCCAGGAGCACCGTAGTTTGGGACTGTAAAGACTCCACAGCGGCTTCCATCTCGGTGAGTTTTTCAAAGTTTTCACCCACTGTGACTTCGGTTTTAGTCAGACGGCTGTTAAATGACGTCACCTGTTGTCCTAATAAATCGACTGACAGCTTCAGGGACTCAGTCGACTGTTGAATCAGAAAAGCCATGTCCGCCTTGAAGCTATCTCGCTGTTTATTGAGGAGAGCCTCAATGTCGTTCTTGGTGACTGGGTCAGATTGACCCTCGAGTTCGGCTCTCTTGTCTTCAGACCCTGAAGCTGCTGCTGCGGCCGCCATGTTAGCTAACTTAGCTGAGACGCTCGCTGCTCGAGTTGTTGTTGTTGTCGGTTTTGTCTTCGAGTTGCTCATTATGTCACAATAACCACACTATTTCGCACAAAAATAAGGGATGCGTCAGCCAGAAAAAAACACCGTAAAGTAGTTAGACTTTAAAGAGTAAATGAAAAGTTTGACCGGAGCCCTCCTCTCGCACGTCTGCCCTCTACCTCATCAAACCGGATCTGATTGGAATCTACTTTTATACCCGATCACGGAACCCACCTGTTCCCAATTTGACTGTTCACCTGTGGGATGCTCCAAATAAGTGTTTGATGAGCATTCCTCAACTTTATCAGTATTTATTGCCACCTTTCCCAACTTATTTGTCACGTGTTGCTGGCATCAAATTCTAAAGTTAATGATTATTTGCAAAAAAAAAAAAGTTTATCAGTTTGAACATCAAATATGTTGTCTTTGTAGCATATTCAACTGAATATGGGTTGAAAATGATTTATAAATCATTGTATTCCGTTTATATTTACATCTAACACAATTTCCCAACTCATATGGGGTTTGTATATATATATATATATATATATATATATATATATATATATATATATATATATATATGTTTGTCTTTGTGTGTGTGTGTGTCCATCAACAAAAGTTAACCATAGAATCTAATTGTTCATACATCATTCATCGAATCTTATTGAATTGTTCATACACTAAATTGAATCGCATCGAAACACTCTGTTTTACGAATCTATTTTTTTAATCGCATCGTAACCCTTATATCGAGATGCAAATCGAATCGTCCATCACAAAGAGATTTAAATCCCTAAAATATATGAATACATTTATAAAGTGAGAGGTGAGAGAGAGAAAGCGAGATAAATGTCCACAAAAAAGAAGGTAAAAACACAAATATATATATATATATATATATATATATATATATATATATATATATATATATAAGGGCGGTCAAAGTTCACACGATGAGTGAATTAATGAAGTTAATTTTATTTTTATAGCGACTTAAAGCGCTTTACGTAGTGAAAACCGCTATCTAAGTTACATTTAAACCAGTGTGGGTGGCACTGGGAGCAAGAGGGTAAAATGTCTTGCCCAAGGACACAACGGCAGTAACTAAGAGGGTAGAAGCGAGGATCGAACCTGGAACCCTCAAGTTGCTGGCAAAGTCGCGCTACCGACCTAGCCACACCTCCTCAATAATAACATATTAAAGAGGCTGTTTGCAACATTTACACAGATGCCTAGAGGGCGCCAACTTTCCAATGTATTTGACATAGTATATCCTGCCCTCTTACGGCTTCTCACACGTAATGATGTAATTACGTACGTACGTAACACATGCACGGGCCTTAGCTTTATGTGTTGTTAGCTAATAATTGCAATTTAGGATAGCTAGCGTTATCTGTCATTGAATGTATATTCTATCATAACAACAACATGACTGCAAATTGTTCGCTGCTTCTCTTGGACTGTTTTTGTATGTGTGCACACGCTCTCCGCGAATGACCACTGTAAACACCAATCATTTTATTCGGGCCAGCAAAAAAAATTATTACATGAACTTTGTAATTGTGAAAAATATAGACAATTGTCAAACAAATGTGTTCTGTTAAACCACCAATGGTAACAGAAGCTAGCCGGTTTAAAAAATGGTACCGCGAGGAAGTTGCTGTGAACAGCCCCTTTAACTATAACTTCCTTTGCCGACATTTTTTTGACCTGCGACTAATGTGCATGCGTCTTTTCTGACCCTAGGGCCATTCCGTAAAATAGGACCGTTTAGCGATCTTTATTTTATTATTTTATTTATCTTCTGTTGTTGTTGAACCACAAGCAGAATAAACATAGCGAGCAGCAATAGAGGCAAATGAATGCTTACGTATTTTCATTCAGAGTGTTTTGATAATAATTTACCGCATTAATAAAACAGAAAATGTAGATATTTACTGTAACTGCTTTGGCAAGATAGTAAACTCAGCAGAAATGAAAGACAGTATGCAGAAAGTCAAGAGGCACTTTTTGTCATAACCAACAGGTCAAGACACCTCTTCTCAAACCAATTACACACTTCTGGCTTCAAAATAAAAGTGTTAAGATTCACATTTGGTCTTAGTACTAACAAAATGAAAAATAGCTCAAAATACGATTATGGTTTGATTGTCAATTATGTTTTGTAATTTAATCTGTGATATTTCTACCTAGATAAAAATGCCACTAAATCAGTTGAAGAATATGGGTGTAGTGTGGGAAACATTTTCTGGCTGGCTGAAATATTGTATATGTTATTTTATAAAAAAAATTTGGTTGATAGTCCTCAATTACAGAATGTTTAGCAGGCTGAATATTACAATGTATTAATAAATACAGAAGGTTAAGACATTGTCATGCAGTGACAATGAATACCATTAACTTGTACAGCATGTAATGTAGAGAATAACAAAAAGCATTCCTTCAGGTAAAAAAACTCACATATTACATTACCAAACATCTTTGACAATCAAACCATAATCATAAGAATCCACATTTTGTGTTCATGATAAGTAAAAACGTGTATCTAAACATGAAAATGTAGCTCCTCTCCTCTGAATGCAAGTGCTTCTACAGCAGGAATACAATCATGTCAGTGATACACCAACGCACTGCAGGTATTTTTTTATTGTCAATCAAACCTTGTTTGATTTCACAGAAGAGTGATTGACTTGGAGTTACATTGTGTTGTTTAAGTGTTCCTTTTATTAATTTGAGCAGAATATATATATATTTATTAAAGTTGTTAACGATAAAACGATGTGACCGGATATCCGGTTTGATCGGTTACAGCCCCCTCAATCGATGAAGTTTGGCTGTGCATCTTTAGGTTAATGGAGTGTAGACAAATAAAGCGGTTATTGTGCCGAACCAGAAATCAGTTGACAATTTTTGTCTTTAAAACGACATGATAGCCAGGGTTGTGTATGAAAAGAGTCACACGCTTGTTACATTACTTACGTAACTGGAGACGAGAATAGACGTAGATACATGCACCGGGTGTTGCGCGAGACTAGCAATAATTAAACAGTTTATATTTAAAACAACGCGAGAGTCACGGCTGCTCGCTAAATGTTTACCCGCAAGATACTTAATGGCAACACCGCGGACCGTCTCCGTGCTGTGTTGTCCATCAATACGGTAACATCCCAAGTAATGGCGGCTCAGAGGGATTCCTAGTTTGTCTTTCTTTATTTCACAACATGCAACGTTGTCGTACAACGGGCTCAATCTCCATGTCTCGTTTTCTTTTCAGGCAACTTTCAAACAACCTTTCACCTCCACAACATACGTCACTTTCCATCCTTGGCCCAGAAGTCCCGCCTCCCGGTCAAGCCATTGGCTAGAACCTGTAGACCAGGGTCCCCAAACTACGGCCCGCAGGAAGTCCCAAGTAAAAAAAAAAAAAGTATATATTTATATATATATATATATATATATATTTTTTTTTTGTATTATTGTTTTTTTTTTATTTGTCCTTACTAGTCCATTTTCTACCGTCTCCTAGCCACTCAGGCAAATCATATTGTCTAAAAATGCATTTTACCATCGATTACGTGACATGCAGCAAGTGCGCTCTTTAAGTCAATTAGTGCGTGAGGAATATATATATATATATATATATATATATATATATATATATATATATATATATATATATATATATATATATACACACACACATATAGACACATACAGTATACATATATACACATATATATATATATATATATATATATATATATATATATATACACATATACATATATATACATATATATACATATATACACATATATACACACATACATATATATATATATATATACATATGTACACATATACATATATACACACACACACACATTTACATATAATATATATACATATATATATATATATATATATATATATATATATATATATACATACATACACACATAGATATATATACATATATATACATATATACACACACATATATATATATATATATATATATATATATATATATATATATATATATATATATATATATATATATATATACATATGTACACATATACATAGACATATACATATATACACACACACACACATTTACATATAATATACTGTGGCGGGCACTAGGACCATGCTCACACTCAGCAGAATGGGTGTGGTTTGTGTGTCTTCTTGGGCACACTATAAAAGTGCATATTTTGTATTATCGTACATTCTCATGTTGGCAGTCTTACAATAAAGACCTGAGAGAAACAACGCTGTGTTTCTTGCATTTGCCACATTGGTGACCCCGACAATGTTTCACGCAGAAGAGGAAGCAGTGTCTTCATCGGCCATGTCGCCCCAACTCCAGCAACCTGCATTACCCGTGGGGACAAAGCTTCCGGAGTTCTGGCAGAGCGACCCGGCATCATGGTTCCAGCACATCGAGGCACTATTCCACCTGCGAGGAATCGCCGGCGACGACTCCCGGTATTACTTGGTCGTAACAGCCCTCGACCAGGCGACCACTCGCCGCGCAATGCAGCTGTTGCGAACGCCTCCACAGCGCGACAAGTACGCTGCACTAAAGAATCTTCTACTTCGGAGATTTACTCTAACTGACGCTGAGAGAGCAGATAGACTTCATTCCCTGCCGGGTTTGGGCGATAGCACCGCCGTGGATTTAATGGACAGTATGCTGTCGCTGCTGGGCTCCGAGGAGGGCGGGTTAATTTTCCCGCATCTTTTTGCGGCAGCTACCACCTGCGGCCCGTGCGGTGCTAGCTAACTCCACTTCTTTGGCCTCCGGCGATTACCGGGGCTTGGCTGAAGAAGCTGACCGGGTGCTTCTGGCTTCCAGACGGTTTGCCGTGCAGAGCGTAGAAGCGCCTCCCCTGCAGACGATGGAGAACGCGGACCCAGCGGTAGTGGCGGGAGTCGCTACCCGGAAAAGGCGCGAAGCGAGCCAGTGCTTCTTCCATCAACGATTTGGCGCCAAAGCGCGACGGTGTGTTCCTCCATGCTCCTTCACGGCCCCGGGAAACTCCAACGCCGGCGTTCAGTAGCGGCTGTGGGCGCCGGCGAAGCAAGCGAGCTGCTCTTCATCGCCGACTCATCGTCAAGGAGACGTTTCCTGGTGGACTCCGGTTCGCAAGTCAGCCTGTTACCTGCCACGGACGCGGACAAGGCGACAGGTGGATGGGGGCCGCTGCTGAACGCCGCCAACGGCTCGTCAATCGACACTTTTGGCTCCAGGTTGGTGGCTGTATGCTTCCATGGACGCAAATTCCAGTGGGATTTTGTCATCGCCGCCATCACGGTCCCCATTATTGGCGCGGATTTTCTGTGTGCTAATGGACTGCTTGTTGATATTGCTAACCGCCGATTGATTGATGCTGTGTCTTTTTCAACTTTTACATGTCAGGCGGGGGGACTTGGACCGTTAACACACGCTAATTATTTGGTATCTGGTGACGTTTTTCAGCGTTTGCTGGCGGATTTTCCGTCATTAATCACTCCCGCTTTTTCTTCCGCGGACACTAAACACGGTGTTGAACATTTCATTCCCACGGTGGGCCCGCCAGTTTTTGCGCGCGCGCGCCGTCTTGACGCGGCTAAATCGACCATTGCTAAAGAGGAGTTTGCTACTATGGAGCGTTTAGGCATAGTTAGGCGTTCTAATAGCCTGTGGGCCTCGCCTTTGCACATGGTGCCTAAGTCAGACGGTTCCTGGCGGCCGTGTGGGGATTTTCGCCGCCTTAACAACATCACAACGCACGACCGCTACCCTATTCCGCACATCCAGGACTTTTCGGCGCGCCTGGCTGGCGCCGCCATTTTCTCGAAGGTAGACTTAGTTTGTGGTTATCACCAGGTGCCGGTGCGTGCTGAGGACGTGCCCAAGACCGCAGTAATAACCCCGTTTGGGCTTTTTGAGTTCCTGCGTATGCCTTTTGGCCTGAAGGGGGCAGCACAAACCTTTCAGAGATTAATGGACTCAGTTTTGCGCGGCCTCAATTTTGTGTTTGTTTATCTCGACGACATTTTGGTGGCGAGTCCTTCAGCCGAGGAGCACCAGGCACACCTAACACAAGTGTTCACGCGTCTAGACGAGCACGGCCTGA
Organism: Nerophis lumbriciformis; assembly: GCF_033978685.3. Classification (NCBI taxonomy): domain Eukaryota; kingdom Metazoa; phylum Chordata; class Actinopteri; order Syngnathiformes; family Syngnathidae; genus Nerophis; species Nerophis lumbriciformis. The sequence continues at coordinate 18,791,741 of NC_084553.2, read as the reverse complement.
TCGTCAATCCTTCTAAATGTCAGTTTGGGCTGTCAGAGATCGATTTTTTAGGTCACCGTATTTCGTCACTGGGTGCGATCCCTTTGCCTTCGAAAGTGCAAGTGGTGGCAGATTTTCCTCGCCCCTCCACTGTCAAAGCTCTGCAGGAATTTTTGGGCATGATAAATTTTTATAATCGATTCCTTCCTCGCGCTGCCCACCTACTGCAGCCTCTTTATGGTGCCTTACGGAACAAAAAGGCCAGCGATTCCATCGAATGGACTCCTCAGCGAGTCCAAGCTTTTCATAGGGCTAAATCCGCGCTCGCAGAGGCTGCTCTCCTCGCCCACCCTGTTTCCGCGGCACCCGTGGCTTTGACAACGGACGCGTCTGATGTCGCCGTGGGTGCTGTGGTTGAGCAGCGGGTGGCGAATGTATGGCAGCCCCTTGCGTTCTTCAGTCGTAAACTGCGAGATAACGAGCGGAAGTATAGTGTATTTGACCGAGAGTTGTTGGCACTGTATCTTGCAACACGCCATTTTCGTTTTCTGTTGGAAGGTCGGTCCTTCACGGCTTTTGTTGACCACAAACCCCTGACGTTTGCCATGTCAAAGGTCACAGAGCCTTGGTCAGCCCGTCAGCAGCGTCACTTGTCGGCCATCTCCGAGTTCACTACGGACATTCAGCATGTGGCCGGTAAGGCCAACCCTGTGGCTGACTGTCTCTCACGCGTACTCGTGTGTCCCGTGCAGCTCGGTTTAGATTTTTCGGGAATGGCCGCTGACCAGCCCGACGACCCCGACATCCGTGCACTAAAAACTGAAGGTACGGCGCTTGTGCTCGAGGAGGTGGTGGTTCAGGATGGCAGTCCCGCCCTCCTCTGCGATGTTTCCATTGGCCGCCCTCGGCCGGTTGTCCCAGTAGACTGGCGCCGCCAGGTTTTTGACGCAATACACTCCCTGTCGCACCCTGGCGTTCGGGCTTCCGTCAAGTTGGTTGGTGCCAAGTTTGTTTGGCCTGGCCTTAGGAAGAATGTTAGGCAGTGGGCAGCCGCATGCGTGGCATGTCAGCGCGCCAAGGTCCACCAGCACACTAAGACGGCCCTCGAACCATTTCCGATTCCGGTCAGGCGGTTTGACCACGTGCACGTGGACTTAGTTGGCCCCCTCCCTCCGTCGCAAGGTTATACGCACTTGCTCACTATGGTAGATCGTACTACCAGATGGCCAGAAGCAGTTCCTCTTTCCTCCACTGCCTCTGTAGACGTTGCTCGCGCGTTTCTGTCAGCTTGGGTTGCGCGTTTTGGCACGCCGTCCGATATCACCTCGGACAGGGGTTCCCAGTTTGTGTCGGAGCTTTGGTCAGCGTTGGCGCAGTCCTTGGGTGTGCAGGTGCACAGTACTACAGCCTACCATCCCCAAGCTAACGTCTTATGTGAACGTTTTCACCGGTCGCTTAAGGCAGCATTGCGTGCGGCGCTCGTTGATAGCAATTGGGTTGACCGTTTACCTTGGGTTATGCTCGGGTTGCGCTCAGCCCCTAAAGAGGATCTCGCAACGGCCCCCGCTGAATTAGTGTTCGGTCAGCCACTTCGTGTCCCAGGGGAATTTTTACCTGAGGGTTGCACCCCTCGACCTTTTCCCTTTTTGTCGAGGGGGTCCTTAGCTCCTGGCCCGGTCCACCACTGTTTCCCTAAGTCGTTTGTGCCGTCAGAGCTTAAGTCTGCCCGTTTTGTCTTTGTACGTCATGACGCTCACCGTTCACCCCTCCAACCCCCTTACGATGGCCCATTTAGGGTGCTGGAACGCGGTCCTAAAAACTTTGTGCTGGATATGGGCGGGCGCAGGGAATGCGTTTCTCTGGACAGGCTTAAACCGGCGCATTGTGTTGCAGGTGAAGAAATACTGCCGGGCCAAGTCCCCCGCCGAGGTCGCCCTCCAAGATCTGTTAGGGTTGAATGTTCTTCGCCTCCACCGGGCCCTGATATCTCTTCTGCCCCAAAAGGTACACCTGCTCCTCCGCAGGATGGACATTGTAGCCGTTACGGCAGGCGAGTGAGGCCCCCTGAGATGTTTTAGTTTCCCCCCATAACTTGCTGTCTGGGTGTTCGGGGGCGGGGGGGCTGTGTAGCGGGCACTAGGACCATGCTCACACTCAGCAGAATGGGTGTGGTTTGTGTGTCTTCTTGGGCACACTATAAAAGTGCATATTTTGTATTATTGTACATTCTCATGTTGGCAGTCTTACAATAAAGACCTGAGAGAAACAACGCTGTGTTTCTTGAATTTGCCACAATATATACATATATATATATGTATGTATGTATATACATATATATATATATATATATATATATATATATATATATATATATATATATATATATACATACATACTCACATAAATATATATACATATATATATATATATACATATATACAGTATATATATATAGTGCGGCCCCCAGCCGATGCGGCCCCGGAGTCAAAAAGTTTGGGGACCCCTGCTGTCGACGTCTGTGACGATACTGACTTGACTCCTGGAAAATAAATGTATTTGACATGTGACTTGTGTTTGCCTCTTTACTTTATAAACCATTTTTGGGGATATTTGTTGTGTTTTAAAACATTGAAAATACTGGAAGCGTGTCACATTTATAGAATGTGATTTTTTTATATTTGAAGATGAATGTGCCTATGGTTGTTCTTATTCATCAGGTTATTGTTATTCTCATGGCATTCAATTGACCAGTTGTCTTAGAAGACGTTTGGCCTCTCATCATCCAAGTAGTTTTCATCAGTTCATGCTCATAGACTTACCTTGGACAGATCCAATCTGAACTATTCATCCTTTAGCCTGAGGATGAGCATATGCACAGGAAGGAATGCTTTTCTTATTTTGTGGTGTAAAAAGTGCTATCTACTGGCACCATCTTTTGGACGAGTTTGCTCACTAAAGGGCGCGGGTTGAACATTTCGAGTATTTCCTTCTGTTTAGTGTGTTTAACTGGAAGTGCCGTCTTGTAGTCGTACATACCCATAGCAAAGCAAAATTGAAGATGAGATCTCATGTATGTCTTATATACATCTCCTAGACATAAAAGAGCACGAATCGAGACCAAAGTAGTTTTCTCATTCTTCTCAGATGTATCTCCTGAGAAATAAGGCTCACAGTGAGCATTGTGAGAGATCTCAAAGTTGTCTAACAGTTATCTCTTTTCCCGATTTCAACTAAGAGCAAAATGAGAGATGAATGAGCTGGTCTCCAATATGTCTCAATTATGTCTCAGTGAGAGATATACATGGTTTTGTTTCTCACTACTCACTGTTTGAGTTCTCAGATGTCTCTTTTCTATTTCGGCAAAAAGAAAATTGATGAGTATTGGTTTCAATATGTCTCAATGATGTCTCAGTGAGAGATATACTTGGTTTTGTCTCTCACTGCTCACCATTTGAGTTGTCAGATATGCCTCTTTTCTATCTTAGGAAAAATAAATTAAAAATACATTTTAATTGGCACAATTTAATTATACCTCAATCATACTCCAGTTTATCTCATGCCAAATAAATAATGAATTCAGGCAATATGGATATATGGTCTGTAATCTATATGGTTTAATGCATAATGTTCTACTTAATTTGTTGATTTCTTATACACACGCCATGTGCAGTAACTCAGTGACTACAATTGTGAGATTTAAAACTGAACCCAAACAATACTGTTATGATCACAAGACACTTTTTAAGACCTTTTAACATTAGTGAACTTTCTAGAGCAGTGATTCTCAAACTCTTTTCACAAAGTACCACTTCAGAAAACCTTTGGCTCTCCAACCACCATGATAAGGACTAATATTAAAATACAGTAGCGTAGTAGGCCTAAATATTCATTAAAAAAGACAGTGGTTTTATTTAACAAGTACATTTTAATATATTGGCCACTGAAATATTACAGACAATGCAAAAACTTAATCAACAATGATACTCCATATACAGTACATATTTACAGACTTTTACAGCATCCACGGCAACATCTCATCGGTATTTTCAGAGCATTTATAACAATGATCAAATATTTGATTTGTGACTTCTTAGGCCAGTTGAGTTCTTAATTAGTTAAAACTTTTCAAGTGTGTTGGGAAATGAACTGCAAACACAATGCCAGGCACAGATGTGAAGTCAAGGAAAACAACTTTACCCAATATGTCATCCAATCATACTACTGTACTGGCAGAGGTTTCCAATAGGGGAATAACATGACTTCATGTACCATTTGTTACACTATCTTGCAGCAAAGAAAACCCTGCATGTTTGAATTCACGAAGGAGGGCCCATTTGGCACATGATTGTGCTATGATAAAGAAGAAATCAATCTGTCCATACTTTGTTTGTCCGTCATTTGAAAAAAAACCTGTAAAATTGTTTCTTCTATTACCTTTACCATTGTGTTTTGATGTGAGATAATTTCTCTTAACTTGTGCCCTGTGAAAGATGCTTACTGTTCCAGAATTGATGCAGTGACCCGCATGTATTTGCAATGCAGAGAGGTGAACTGTGTCCAATAGAAGTTCACTAGGTGCTCCATATAGTTTAATCCTAGACAAATATTTGTTTTCCTGACAGAAACTATCATCTTTAGTCATATGTCTGTAAAATTCAGCTATGACATTCCCTGGTTTAATAGTTTGTGAAATAACAGGAATAGACTGCACAAGTTTGACTACATTTACCATCTGCATAGGTATATTTTGAGTACCATGTATGAGCCTTAACAAATATCAATTTTTGTCTTCATCGGTGTTCCAAGTGAGATGTTTTTAGGGTCACTAAGAGGACCACCCCTATCGACAAGCTGTTTGTAAACTTCTGCATCATATATATCTTCAATGTTGTTAGCATCTGCCTTCTTTCTGCTTAATCTGAAGTTAAGCTTCTCCTGAAAACCTGGCTTGAGGAACAATGACCTTATGTGAGCCTTAATTGGAACCTCTATAAAGGATGAGGATCTTTCTTCTGACACACTGGTCCCACAAGACAGACATTTTATTTGTTTACTTTCTAATGGCCCAAAACAATTACTGCAGTATTTATGTAATAAAATAGGCGATGATGCAGAGCGGGATAAAAGAAAGTTTTTGAATGATCAAATATTTGATTTGTGACTTCTTAGGCCAGTTGAGTTCTTAATTAGTTAAAACTTTTCAAGTGTGTTGGGAAATGAACTGCAAACACAATGCCAGGCACAGATGTGAAGTCAAGGAAAACAACTTTACCCAATATGTCATCCAATCATACTACTGTACTGGCAGAGGTTTCCAATAGGGGAATAACATGACTTCATGTACCATTTGTTACACTATCTTGCAGCAAAGAAAACCCTGCATGTTTGAATTCACGAAGGAGGGCCCATTTGGCACATGATTGTGCTATGATAAAGAAGAAATCAATCTGTCCATACTTTGTTTGTCCGTCATTTGAAAAAAAACCTGTAAAATTGTTTCTTCTATTACCTTTACCATTGTGTTTTGATGTGAGATAATTTCTCTTAACTTGTGCCCTGTGAAAGATGCTTACTGTTCCAGAATTGATGCAGTGACCCGCATGTATTTGCAATGCAGAGAGGTGAACTGTGTCCAATAGAAGTTCACTAGGTGCTCCATATAGTTTAATCCTAGACAAATATTTGTTTTCCTGACAGAAACTATCATCTTTAGTCATATGTCTGTAAAATTCAGCTATGACATTCCCTGGTTTAATAGTTTGTGAAATAACAGGAATAGACTGCACAAGTTTGACTACATTTACCATCTGCATAGGTATATTTTGAGTACCATGTATGAGCCTTAACAAATATCAATTTTTGTCTTCATCGGTGTTCCAAGTGAGATGTTTTTAGGGTCACTAAGAGGACCACCCCTATCGACAAGCTGTTTGTAAACTTCTGCATCATATATATCTTCAATGTTGTTAGCATCTGCCTTCTTTCTGCTTAATCTGAAGTTAAGCTTCTCCTGAAAACCTGGCTTGAGGAACAATGACCTTATGTGAGCCTTAATTGGAACCTCTATAAAGGATGAGGATCTTTCTTCTGACACACTGGTCCCACAAGACAGACATTTTATTTGTTTACTTTCTAATGGCCCAAAACAATTACTGCAGTATTTATGTAATAAAATAGGCGATGATGCAGAGCGGGATAAAAGAAAGTTTTTGAACTTCTGCACACTGTTTAAGCAGTCTGCATTCAGACTATCGGGACAAAGCAACTTGAACATTTTCAGCAAATCGCTTATAGGGCCTTATCAGTGACTTTATGACAGTTTTCATAAGCCATGATGATCAGAAGGCACTCTGCCACGGTTACTGATGCATTGTCATATAATGGTTTGTCTGTTGTGTCCTTGATATTTGACTCTTCTGCACACTCCTCACTCAAACTATCTTCAAATCCTTCATTAAACATATGTCCGTCATTGTACATCCAATCCCCCATATCAGGGAGAGATTCCTCAAATGATTGAGATGGATCATACTCAGCATCGACATGTAGTTCAGTTGTTAGGCCATCAGGAGGATCTATGAGGGCTGATCTGGAAAATGGTTTTCCATTGTCTTTGATAGTCAAAAGTAGAAATATTTTCATGTGCTGAAATTAAAATAGAATAAAAATCATTAAAGGTTTTTTATAACATTTTGTCACAAGGCAAAACGTATAACATCTCAGCATATCGCTCACATTCTTACACTCAAAAGTTTGGCATATTTTAGCAGGATATGCTTTGTGACAAAATTCACAGCAAAACATTACCGTATTTTCCGCACCATAAGGCGCCCTGGGTTAAAAGCCGCGCCTTCAATGAACGGCATATTTCAAAACTTTGTCCACCTATAAGCCGCCCGGTGTTGTAAGCCGCATCTAACTGCGCTAAAGGAATGTCAAAAAAACAGTCAGATAGGTCAGTCAAACTTTAATAATATATTAAAAACCAGCGTTCTAACAACTCTGTTCACTCCCAAAATGTACGCAAATGTGCAATCACAAACATACGTATATCAACATGGACAGAGCTGCGTGAAAAAAGCCACCCGGCCTCTTCGCGTAAACTTAAACTTACCTTAACCACTCGCTCATCTTTTCTTCATCCATCCCTTCGAGTTAGCTTTTATGATGACGCTGGCTGGAAAGGTCTCTTTTGGCAAGGTCTTCCTTTTGAATATCACCATGAGATTTTCTGGCCATTAGCATGGCAAGCTAGAACCACAGTGAAGGATGACTTCTCATTCCCTGTGGTGCGAATATTCACCGTACGTGCTCCCGTTGTATCCAGTGCGGTTCACAGGAATATCAGTTGCTGTGAAATAGTACCGGTAATCCGTGTGCGGATGGAGAGATTGTGTCTTTTCATGAACCGGATCCCTGACGCTTAGTAGGAGCCATTTTGTGGTCTTTACAGATGTAAACACACAAAGGAAATGAAACGTACGGTGATATCCGCGCGCTTTTTCTTCTTCTACGCGGGCGGGTGGTTGCTTACAGTAGAAGAAGAAGCGCTTCCTGTTCTATGGGGCGGGTGCTTACCTTGGCGGTTGCTTGCGTAGAAGAAGAAGCGCTTCCTGTTCTACCGGGAAAAAAGATGGCGGCTGTTTACCGAAGTTGCGAGATCGAAACTTTATGAAAATGAATCGTAATATTAATCCATATATAAAGCGCACCGGGTTAAAAGCCGCACTGTCAGCTTTTGAGTAAATTTGTGGTTTTTAGGTGCGGCTAATAGTGCGGAAAATACGGTAGTTAGACACAGAAGACGGTGGGTGTACCTGGCTGGTAGGGAGAGGCTTGGTGTTCCAGAGTGGTACATCCTGCATGGACACCTGGAGGTTGGATGTGTTCCATATGAAGAGCAGTGTTTTGGGCTCCTTCTGTTCCCCTGCTGCTACCTTCTGACACAAAGAAGAGGAACCAAAAAACTCTAAAAATTAAAATAATTAAAAGAAAAGAAGGAAATTGCAAAACAAGAAGCAAGTTGACATAAATTGAACACATTATACAAATCTAGCTAATGGAATGCATTTACTTTTTTCCCACATCTTGATCGCATTGTAGTTCATGTTTACGTATCTTCTGTGTTTGTGGTAACACATAATCCACTGTATTAAATGTAACTCATCACAATACAACACGCACTATAAAAAGAAAGTGTGGAACTTCAGTGATAAACAATGCCAATGATTAGTAAATACACAGCAGCAAACCAAACCTATGAGAAAGGATCTTGATGAGGGATGCAACATTATTGTAAATATTGCGTTATTTTGGTTTCAAAATTCTCACAATAATGCCGTGATGTGTGACGCTATCAAACGAGAACTCCCGTCAGTGTGTTTTTTTCTGACAATATTAAGTGGGCTGATCTGAGAAGTAAACTCGATCTCCCAAGATAACCCGCGCAGTGTGGGACAACAAAGTTCAAACAGGGGACATTATATAGGGGCGAAAAAGAGGAACTGTGCAGGAGTGACGGGAACGTTTGTGCTTCGTAGCTCGGAGGAATTGTTGCTGTGAAATATTTCTGTGCCTATAACTGCTGTGTTAGATTAAACTAAAATATGTGTGTTACTTGAAATTCTGGATGATTTTGCACCATTCCTTTGCACTTAAAATACCTGTTTATAATAATAAATAGGACTACAACATATGAACATTATGTTTGTATTCAATTACAGTAAGTGTGTTTATCCTAAACATTCCTGCCACTTCATTTAACACACGTTGACATGTTTGTAACAATATCTTACCGTGGCTTTAACACTGTGACGATATAATACCATGACATTTTGATATTGTTACATCCCTAATCATGACTTGATGTTACCTACCAGCCTTAACTTGAAGATGAAAGGTTCAAAGAAGATTAATTACACATGCTGAGATAACTCATATTTCAAATTTCATTCTTCATATATGTGCTACTGTAATCAGGGTAAAAGAAAGCAATATTTCCATGCTTGTTCCTGACAAACTGTGGACAGCTTTTTATCCATCTATCTGGTCTGTAAATCTCAATCAGAACTAATTCACATAAACAAAGAACACGCATATACATATAACTTACTTAGACATTGCTCATCAGTCTCCACATTCACATTGGTGGCTGCAGGAAGAAAAATAAAGTATCACATATTATATCTGCTTCCAGTTTAATGCACCACCACTATGCCAGTCTACTCACCAATTGTACAGTCCTTCTTGATCGTTTATTTGAGTCGACTTCTTTACCGGTTCTTCTCCATCGTTTTGCAGGTTTTCGTTTTGTCATTTTGACACTCCAATACTATGTGAATACAGACAAAGGTTGCTGGAATACACAGTGGAACTTCTTGTAAATGTAAAACTCTATATTATGTTGAAGCAGTGTATGTTCAGTAATTTATATTGTTCCACTTCCAATGTTCTCTGTACATTTATGTCTATCATTGTTATTTCACTATGGGATGTATAAAGTGTATCTTATCACTTACGATGCCTCGGTGGAGGTAAGTATCATAGCTTCGAGCAAGGTGGTTGCGCCGTTGAATGCGGCATTTATAGCTCTATTTTCGTAACACAGTGACGTTACATTAGTTTGATGAATAATAACTCGTGTGTGTTAAAGTAATTTAAATACCAAAACAAAAACAATAAATGGTATTACTTACTTTCAGTCGTTATTCCTTCGATGCTGAATTGTTTCCTCCAATCGATACAAGTCACATTCGCCCACTAAATGCGCATGCGTGTTTTCCAGGAAGCGCAAATATGATTGGACAGATTCATGGGGCGCCGTGCCAAATCTCGCGAGAATATTGATGAGACAGATCCACATCTCAAAATTTAGATAAAGTTGATTTTCTCCTTGTATGTCCATCTGAAAATAGCCATTTTTGGCTATGTGTAACTTTCAAAGGAAGGCAATTCAGAAAATTCACGCCTTCTATCAGACAGCGGCGGACATGACGCGTTGTTTGCCATCAACGTCAGAAGAAGAAGAAGCGGGAAAACAGTAGGTGGCGTAACATTTTAACGTTGTGTGCGCCGACCTCGAACGAAAACGAGGAAGAAGAAGAAAGAGAAGAAGAAGCGGGAACGTTTTTGGAAACGACAACCGCAATGCTTGTGACAGAAGACTTGGAGAGGTAAGTATCCTAATATTTTTTAGTTGGTTAACCATGTAATGTTGTGAAGTGAAAATATTTAACTGTTGTGACAACGAGTGGTCCTTTGAGAGGTTGCGGTAACGTTAATGGCGTCTGTCCAGCAAGTAATGTTAGTATACATAATGACCTTCACAATTAGATTATACAGTGCATATTAATTTGGGGGTTTGACTTTAAACATTTTTATAATACTGTTGTAGGTAAAGTAACAATCGACAAAGAAGGTCCGGACTGCATTTTATTGGTATGGCTGGCTAGTTGTAATAAATAAGAGATGACATCCAAAAGTGTTCAATGATTGACAAATGTGCCCCGCCATTTTGAAAGCAGCAGTACATTTGCTTACTAGCTGGCAGTGGCCAGTATGTATTGTATCACGCTGTTGATCATATAAACTGCATATATATTGGAAAATAAAGTAGCTATGTGTGTAAAATTTGAAACATTCATTCATTTAAATGAAACTAGCATTATCAGACAGGTCTTGTTAAGACTAGTTAGACTTAGACTTCCTTTTTATTGTCATTCAAATTTGAACTTTACAGTACAAATAGGAAGGAAATTGTGTTACATAAGCTAATGGCAGTGCGGGATAAAAAAGCAATAAGGTGCATATATAAATAAATAAATAGGTTACTGTACAGATAAATATATTGCACTTTTTCACATGCGTCCACGTTTATGGATGTATGTTATATTGTCTTTTTTATTCCAGCGAGTTAATCCATTTTGGGGGAGTTGAGGGGATAATTTCATTATGATGCGTTCAAGAGCCTTACGGCCTGAGGGAAGAAGCTGTTACAGAACCTAGAGGTTCTGCTTCGGAGGCTGCGGAACCTCTTACGAGTTACGTAATATAAGAATAATTTTCCTGTGATACATGTTTAAAAAGTTATGATTGTCTTAACCTGGTCAAAATGCACTAATTTATGGTCAACCTCTTCAATACAAAGTCATTGGGGCTCAATATTTTATTCATGACCTTTTTTGTTAAAAATGCCATAACTTTATTAATATGTACCCTATTATAAAAAGGTGCCATCAAGCCCCCCGCACCCCAAAATAGATAAGAATTAAACTGTACGGGTTGAGTTTTTTTTACTATAGCCAGAACGATCATAAACAATCATTTTGTTTACTTGTTTTTGACAGAAGTTAAATATGATTTACCCAAAAAGTTAACATCCATATGAAGTGACCCCATATATGTAAATACTTTCCATTTATATTATAGTTCCATCCATCTATCTATTTTCTACTGCTTTTCCCTTCCGTGTCGTGGGGGGTGCTGGAGCCTATCCCAACTGCGCTAGGGCGGAAGGCGGTGTACACCCTGGACAAGTCAACACAGATCGACAGACTACATTCACACACTCGCGTCAATTTAGTGTTGCCAATCAACCTATCCCCAGTTTGTGATACAAAATTTATTTTTTCATTAACAGGATGGACAAAAAGAAAATGACAACATAAGAGGTTAAGAGTTCCCACAAAGAAAATGAAGGACCTGCATAATTCTCCTCCCCCAAATGAGTAATCTGGTAAGTCTCTGTATGTGTGGCAAAGCGGACTACGGTTAAGCCAAATTGCCGTGTTACATGTAGCTAACAAACTGGAAAAAGGACTTTATTAGTTTGTTTAGTATTTAAAGAACAGCTGAGAATGCCACCTTGGGAAAGTCGCCCCAAGAAGGTTAGTAACAGTACCCTAATTGTAATGAGGCCACACACCTCTAAGACAGCGATGGGCAAGCTCACCCTACTGCATATGCTTTAAAATGCATATAGGGATGGGGAGAGGGAATAATCATAACATTGTTGTCCAAATGAGGTGACAAATACCAGTCCAAATTTTTATACTCAAATAAAAAATGTTAAACACTTTCTCTTTTGCACTCTCTCTTTCAGGGTGTTTGGCCTTCGTCAGATGGGAGGACGGTTATACCGGCAAAATCTTTACTGGAGCAGACATTTTGTCAAGAGATGAAGCTCCTGTGCAGATCTTAGATCTTAGAACAGGAGATTCGGTTTTAGCAAAGTGGTCAGATGGTAAATTTTATAGGGCAACTGTTGAATATATTTCAGGAAAAGTGACGGGGGACTTGTAACAGGCAGCAACACTGTTGGACCACCACCACCACCCTATGGGTAAGATTGACATTTATTACCTCATGCCTATGGGGCTACAAGTTCAAAACTTTTCATCTTTATAAAATCAAATTTGGTGAATTTCCAAACCAAAAAAACAGCATTAACTGAAATATTATTTTATCTGCCATCAAATAATTGTTTCAGTAAATAGTATGTGAATGACAAATACAAATATTTACTGTATTTCATTGCCAAAACCCCAACATCTGTATCCACTTTGATTTCAGGATTAAAAGTTCTGAACTTGTGGACCCTGAAAACAATTATTTGCCATCATTTTATTACTTTTTAATCATGGTCAAAATGTTCATAGAGTGTAAATATCCACTCTACAATCTCATGTGTCAAAACTAGGGAGTAAAAAAATTAACATTTCATGTCATGGTTACAATTGTTATTAGAGTATTGATAAATGTGCTCAAGAAGTACTTGAACACACACTGAAATCTTATAAACAAGTTTTATTGAGGAAAAATAATAGTTACACAATATATACTTTCTTAAGAGAGAAATCTACGTTTTTTAACATTCAGTTTCACGTCAAAATATAAATTCCTCATTTTTAAAAATTAAATATAAATTAAAATATATAAACATATAAATAAAAGTAGTGTAAGGATGGGGGTTGAAGGATGAGTGTCAAAAAACAGAGCTAACTTTGCTTTCTTATCAGCAATCGAGCATTAACTAAACACCCGGGGGTTCTCAGAGCAACACACAACACCAGAAATGTGTCCCGTGAAAACCTGTCCGATCCGGAGCTTTCAACAATAACAAAAGTTCCATGGATGAATTAAGTAAACAATATCAAAAAATAGGATCCAAACAAAATTTATGGAACGCTCGCCTCGGCCACAGGTACTTGCTGTTGCTCTTGCCTAAACGCCGCACTGAATTTCAGGACAGGGAAACCAAAACAAGCTTGCTAGTTAGCATAATTAGCATCATCGAGCTAGCTTACTTGTTGTTGATACTGTTACGTGATTGGCTGTTGGCGTATCCCTTCCATTGCTCAGTAAATACCGTTAACTGATTGTCTGTTATAGCATGTCCCTCCCATTGCTCAGTGACACTTCCTGTTTTCTGTTTTCTGTGTTCCCAAAGCGCGAGTGACCTCATGCAGCGAATCTTGCTTGCTCAAATATTTTATCGAACACATTTAATATTTATATCATTATGTGTCTATTGCGATATATATTTATTGTTTTATTGGCCCAGGGCTATGTAGTATTGATTCTTAAAAAAATATTTTCGGGGCTTGCGTGGGAGCACTACGTGCAGATAGAAATGTTCCTCTTTTTTGTAAATTTTCCTCTTTTGTCAAAGGGTGCTCACATGCCTGTACTTCCTGTGTGAAAGAAAGTAGTTAAGGCGGAAATCTCAATATGCCATAGTTTAAAAACATTTTTTAATCCAAATATAAGTACTGGTTTGACAGTTTATACTTAATTGTACATTTCATAAATAATCCTGAGATATATAAAGTAATAACTTTTTGGGGATAGTCAATGTTATGTATAACTTAATATTGTAAAATCTGTCATAATCTGTTGGTATTGTTGACTAAGTGAGTTGTCTATTTCCTTGCAGTCAAGAAGATTTCATCTTCAGTATTGGTCCAGTTCCTTTGTCTTTGATGTGAAATGTTTTTGTTTAGGAGTACTGTACAGCATGATTGTAGATATGGTCAATTTTGGTCATGGTACATTTATTTTCATTATTGGTACCGTCCATCATAGAGTGAGGAGAACAAATCATTTATACACTGCTGATTTTGTAGTTTGAGGTCTGTTACTTTTATTATTATTATTATTATAATTATTATTATTATTATTATTATTATTATCATTATAGGTACACTTCAATTGTAAGTGATAGAATCCAAAACAAAAATCCATAATCACATTGTATGAATTTTTTTTAAAGTAATTAATGTGCATCTTTTTGCATGATATCCATATTTGATACTTCAAATATACTCCCAATAGAGGTTTCTAGGTGATCAATTCCATGGAAAAAAAAATGCAAATTACCTGAAAACATACAATGTGATTTTTTGTTTTGTTTTATATTTTGCAGTCTATTAAATACTTGTTCTCCTCACTGTACATAGACTAAGGTCCACTTTGGCCGCTGGAGGTTAAAATGTGGGTCATTTCAGTAATTTTTTTGTAGTTCAGTATTTCTCATCTCTTTTGACAGGAGAGATGCAGGCAACCCATCTGTCGAGGACACTATCTCATATCGACCGCAGGCAGAAAAATCATGGACGCCATGTGATGGATGTTGGGAGGAGTTCAAAAAAATCCTGCGAGAAAAGCAACAAATCGAAGAAGTCCTCTTGAAAATAGGCAAGTAATTAATGCTAATTTATTCATGATGTAATTATTTTGTTTACGTAAATTTGTTATTTGGCCTTGAACACATTATTTTCTCATTCGGGTATTGTTTGTGCTATTTTTTCCCTTTCAGATCCGGACCAAGTCAGAGTACTCCAAACTCTCTGCGACCTCGTTAGTGACAAATACAGCGACGGCCCTCCTCAACAATCGGGCTAGCAGGAGCTCTTTCCTGAGAGCGGCATATTCATGTCCTTGTTCCGCCTTGCTGCCATGAGTCATGCTTCAAAGCCCAATTGCATGCGTTTATTCCACGCACTTTTTGACCACTTTTTTACAGTTGAGGAGTGTCAAAATGCTGTCGCTTTTGGTCGCCCTGGAAACAAACCTGTAGGAACAGGAAAGCGCATCCTTGACCGGAAAAAAGTTGAAGAAATCCTAAGTAAGTTTTCCCAAACTGAGGGTGTTTTCAGGCCAAAATTGTGTAACAATAATTAAATAGAAGTTCAATACAAGAAAGTTTGATCCCTTATCGATTATAGCACACAAGAAGCATAACTGAATGTTACATAATTACAGTTTGTGATTGGCCAAAAAACTAGCATTGTGATAAGCAATATAGTGTTATGTCCATCAACTTGAAGTGTGGTTGTGTGTATTAGTGTACTGTATGTGCAGGGTTTCCACAAGGCATGAAGTCATTAAATGGATTTTGTGTAAATTAAGGCCTTAAATGGCAATAAAAAGCATTAAAAGCGTTGTCCAGAGGCATTTAAAAAATGTAATACAATTGTAGGACATGGCCGACAGTCAATATGTCAAACGGAAAAAAAAATGTAAAAATTAAAATTAACTTAAGAACCTCGAAATTGCTACATCTGTCTGTGTCTGAAGCTGCCAAACTGCATACAAGAGGTATTGTAAGGTGGGAACGCGACAAAAGCACTGCCTCAATACGGCACAATGAAACTGCTCTGGGGGCCTAAACTTTTCCATTCTTTGGTCACTGTAGGCGTGTAGTCCTTAACTGGGACATCATGTCAGGATAATGGGGAAGCTGAGCTTTTTTCATACACGACTCGTTTATTTCAATCACCTCCACTTCAACACATATGAGCTAACTTGGCTAACATTAGCAACTGTCGTGACGCAGGCGCCTCAAGTTATGGCTTAGGATGGACAAACAAGGCAATTTTCACAGCAGACCACAACTCTTTTGTTCTCTGACGTTCCCACAATAAATTAATAAAAGTTCCTTCAGCTGCTGGATACTTGATACATAACTTGCTATTTACTGTAAACATTTTAAACAACAGAGAGGGTGTAAAATACAATATATTCAATATCGGCAAATTAATATAATTGACATAGCTTTTTTTTAATGCATTTTATTGGCATTTTTCCAAATACCGTTCTGTATTTTTCTAAAATGTTTAAATCGATCATCCATGTCCAAACACATGCATAATTTGCAATCCTAGTATGATGTTCATTTATTATTCTATAAAACCTTTTAACTATTTTAAAACAAATTGTAATTGTAAAATGGTATTCTCCAGTTTGTGACTATTATAAGACATTTTCAGAGAATATATATATATATATATATATATTTACAGCATGTTTTAAACAGACACAACTAAAAAAATGGCTTATGGGTATATAATATTGATCATCTGATGCAGAATTGGATGTTTGTTTAGAGGGCTTAAGTGCAGTTCTCCTTTAAATATTTTGATGTACGGAACCTTTTAATTGGCCATTCTACGGCCATGCACACAGTCAAAACACTATATGCTACTCAAGAAAAATAAATAAATAAAAATACATTCTCCAATTAAACAGTTTTGTAAGCCAATTCTAATACACGAGAGAGTAACAGTTAATCTAAACTTTTCAACTAATTAACTTGTCTAATGCTTACAACTGTGTGTATACAGATAATTGTAGGCTTTTGACTATATATAATAACTATGCAGTCGCACATGGGCATTAAATTTTTATAAGTACCAAAAAAATGGCGTTAAAAAGCATTAAATTAGATTTGCATTATTATTATTATTGCATTGCATAGATTTGATACCTGTAGAAACTCGGATGTGGCAAAATTACGAATGCCTGATTATTATGTTCTTGCCTTACAGCGTATGTCCTGAGATGCGGTACCCTTCCTGATTGGGACAATATTGAGGAGGCCAAGCTCAAGCAAGCTTTGGTAAACAAATGTTGGGCAAGAGCAGGTTTTAAGTAGGCCCTTGTACCTGCCAAGTTCATTCTGGGGTAGGATGTTTCCTTTGTAAACATGTTGATATTTTGGTCTGGAGTTGCGCAGTATATCCATCCATTTACTACCGCTTATTCCCTTTGGGGTCGCGGGGGGCGCTGGAGCCTATCTCAGCTACAATCGGGCGGAAGGCGGGGTACACCCTGGACAAGTCGCCACCTCATCGCAGGGCCAACACAGATAGACAGACAACATTCACACTCACATTCACACACTAGGGCCAATTTAGTGTTGCCAATCAACTTATCCCCAGGTGCATGTCTGTGACTGCGTGGGTTCCCTCCGGGTACTCCGGCTTCCTCCCACTTCCAAAGACATGCGCAGTATATATTGTATAAAAATGCCCTATGATGTAGCTTTTAGTACCACGTTATACTGTGACAATGCATATTGAGCTGTGCTGTGTCTCGCAAATTTGGCACTGATGCAACCTCACTAACAAGCTAGCGGCTAATATCCCTTCACAGTACAAAGCTGTTTCCAAATAAAAAACGGAAATGACGCAGTATGTTACTGCTTACATAATCAGGTATATTAGTAGCTTTTGTAACCAATTTCAAAATGTTTTAATGATCATTTATGTACCAAATGTTATATTGTTATCGCAGGAGGCTGTTCTATTGTTTACAACAGTGTTTCTTAATCATAGGGCTGGGGCCCACTGTTTGGCTGCGAATACCCTTGGGGGCCGCCAATAAATATCTGTTTCTTAGCTGTGGTCCGTCCATATGGGCCGTAATGGTACTCAGTTGTAATACACTTTAGTGTAAGATGACTAATTCAGTGTTTGTATTTGAGTGGGTCCCAGACCCCTCTGTAGTGGAAAAGTTGGTCGGGCCCTGAGGTAAAAAATGTTAAGTATCCTTGGTGTTCAATGTGTGATTATTTTTTATATGTAGACCAGTTCCAAACACCACGGTTACAATTTTATAAATGTATTTCAGTTTTTCCTTGGAATATTTCCAAAATGGAAATTTAGTCATTTACTCACCCTCTTACTGAGATTAAGTCAGGTGTTTTTTTTAACTACGGTACATGGTTTGCTCAACAAGGAGTTAAAAAAAACTACACCGGACTTTTTCACAACAACAAAGTGAGTACTTAATGTTAAATTCATTTAGTTTTGTATTTGTTTTATTTTTTGTATATTGTTTTCTATGTTGTTTTAATTATTGTGAATGTCAATATGTACATTATGTATGTACTAATTAACTACATTTAAATTGTTGTATTTAATCTATTTTCATATCTTATATTTTGTATTTGTGTGTAGCCAAATAAAGTGATACACCGCTCAATATTTGAGTATTTTTTTAGTGTTATTTCTAATTAAGTCAGATAACGAATATTTAAATTGCACTCTCAATTTGTTCTCATTATTCTCAAATTTGAGATATGATGGCTTTGTTAAGACATTTAAGACAAAGAGCAGCTCGAAGACCTCGATGAAGAA
This sequence comes from Nerophis lumbriciformis, assembly GCF_033978685.3. Lineage (NCBI taxonomy): Eukaryota > Metazoa > Chordata > Actinopteri > Syngnathiformes > Syngnathidae > Nerophis > Nerophis lumbriciformis. The sequence continues at coordinate 18,773,343 of NC_084553.2, read as the reverse complement.
CAAAAACAAAGGACCCAGATTTCCCTCGCCCGGACGCGGGTCACCGGGGCCCCCCTCTGGAGCCAGGCCCGGAGGTGGGGCACGATGGCGAGCGCCTGGTGGCCGGGCCTGTCCCCATGGGGCCCGGCCGGGCACAGCCCGAAGAGGCAACGTGGGTTCACCTGGTGGTGAGTTGGCTGCGATGGTGGGGGAGGATGCCGGACAGACCTGGCAGGCCCAAACGTATTGTGAGGGTTTGCTGGGAACGCCTGGCAGAGTCTCCTGTCAGAGAGAGTTTCAATTCCCACCTCCGGAAGAACTTTGAACATGTCACGAGGGAGGTGCTGGACATTGAGTCCGAGTGGACGATGTTCCGTACCTCTGTTGTCGAGGCGGCCGATTGGAGCTGTGGCCGCAAGGTAGTTGGTGCCTGTCGTGGCGGTAATCCTAGAACCCGTTGGTGGACGCCGGCGGTGAGGGATGCCGTCAGGCTGAAGAAGGAGTCCTATCGGGTTATTTTGGCTCATGGGACTCCTGAGGCAGCAGACAGGTACCGACAGGCCAAGCGGTGTGCGGCTTCAGCGGTTGCGGAGGCAAAAATTCGGACATGGGAGGAGTTCGGGGAGGCCATGGAAAAAGACTTCCGGCAGGCTTCGAAGCAATTCTGGACCACCATCCGCCGCCTCAGGAAGGGGAAGCAGTGCAGTGTCAACACCGTCCGTGTATGGTGGGGATGGTGCTCTGCTGACCTCGACTGCGGATGTTGTGGATCGGTGGAGGGAATACTTCGAAGACCTCCTCAATCCTACCAGCACGTCTTCCTATGAGGAAGCAGGGCCTCCGGAATCTGTGGTGGGCTCTCCTATTTCTGGGGCTGAGGTTGCCGAGGTAGTTAAAAAGCTCCTCGGTGGCAAGGCCCCGGGGGTGGATGAGATCCGCCCGGAGTTCCTTAAGGCTCTGGATGTTGTGGGGCTGTCTTGGTTGACAAGACTCTGCAACATCGCGTGGACATCGGGGGCGGTACCTCTGGATTGGCAGACCAGGGTGGTGGTTCCTCTCTTTAAGAAGGGGAACCGGAGGGTGTGTTCTAACTATCGTGGGATCACACTCCTCAGCCTTCCCGGTAAGGTCTATTCAGGTGTACTGGAGAGGAGGCTACGCCGGATAGTCGAACCTCGGATTCAGGAGGAACAGTGTGGTTTTCGTCCTGGTCGTGGAACTGTGGACCAGCTCTATACTCTCGGCAGGGTCCTTGAGGGTGCATGGGAGTTTGCCCAACCAGTCTACATGTGCTTTGTGGACTTGGAGAAGGCATTCGACCGTGTACCCCGGGAAGTCCTGTGGGGAGTGCTCAGAGAGTATGGGGTATCGGACTGTCTTATTGTGGCAGTTCGCTCCCTATATAATCAGTGCCAGAGCTTGGTCCGCATTGCCGGCAGTAAGTCGGACACGTTTCCAGTGAGGGTTGGACTCCGCCAAGGCTGCCCTTTGTCACCGATTCTGTTCATAACCTTTATGGACAGAATTTCTAGGCGCAGTCAGGGCGTTGAGGGGATCTGGTTTGGTGGCTGCAGGATTAGGTCTCTGCTATTTGCAGATGATGTGGTCCTGATGGCTTCTTCTGGCCAAGATCTTCAGCTCTCACTGGATCGGTTCGCAGCCGAGTGTGAAGCGACTGGGATGGGAATCAGCACCTCCAAGTCCGAGTCCATGGTTCTCTCCCGGAAAAGGGTGGAGTGCCATCTCCGGGTTGGGGAGGAGATCTTGCCCCAAGTGGAGGAGTTCAAGTACCTCGGAGTCTTGTTCACGAGTGGGGGAAGAGTGGATCGTGAGATCGACAGGCGGATCGGTGCGGCATCTTCAGTAATGCGGACGCTGTATCGATCCGTTGTGGTGAAGAAGGAGCTGAGCCGGAAGGCAAAGCTCTCGATTTACCGGTCGATCTACGTTCCCATCCTCACCTATGGTCATGAGCTTTGGGTCATGACCGAAAGGACAAGATCACGGGTACAAGCGGCCGAAATGAGTTTCCTCCGCCGAGTGGCGGGGCTCTCCCTTAGAGATAGGGTGAGAAGCTCTGTCATTCGGGGGGAGCTCAAAGTAAAGCCGCTGCTCCTCCACATCGAGAGGAGCCAGATGAGGTGGTTCGGGCATCTGGTCAGAATGCCACCCGAACGCCTCCCTAGGAAGGTGTTTCGGGCACGTCCGACCGGTAGGAGGCCACGGGGAAGACCCAGGACACGCTGGGAAGACTTTCTCTCCCGGCTGGCCTGGGAACGCCTCGGGATCCCCCGGGAGGAGCTGGACGAAGTGGCTGGGGAGAGGGAAGTCTGGGCTTCCCTGCTTAAGCTGCTGCCCCCGCGACCCGACCTCGGATAAGCGGAAGAAGATGGATGGCATTCATTTTGTATTGTTTTAGTTTCACAATTTTCTCAGTAAATTCACCAAAACGTCATCGTGGAGTTATTGAGTCTGTTTAGCTGATTGGAGAGCCAGCTTCCGCAGCTAGTGGGTCCATGACAAGCAGTGACTTCTGTTCGGTTTGATCAGCAGTTTTACTACCATGTTACAGGCACCATTTGGAATTAATTAGGTAATAATTAATACGGTATGTAAATAAACATTCACAAAGTCTGTATCTGTAAACTTCATAATGTAAATATATGCGGCTTATAGTCCGGTGCGGCTAATATAGGAAAAATATTTTATTTGACAATGACTTAAAGTTTCTGACAACCCCGAATTTTCAAGTGGTGCCAACTCTGCAAATTTCCATCTCTTCTCAGCGACTTTTTTTCCTCAAAAGTGAAAAATCAAGCAACTTTTTGAGATGTTTCAGAGACAGGAAAGCACACATCACTCAGCGGTAAATGTCTTAAACGCTCCTCCTCACTGGCAGTGAGGTTGACAGTAGCCTCACGCAGCAGTCCCAGCTGCAGAACGAGCCGAGACTAGACCTAGCATCCAGACTTCAAATGTGCAAATCTGACGCGGTTTCCATATTGGTTTACAGAGCAAGATGTAAATGTAAATATTTCTTCACTGTTAAATCATGCTCAAATAAATCACTGTAACGTCCTGATCAAATTGTTAGTGTTATTGAGCCAGTTAATAGCTTTGGTTTGTTTGTGTGTGTCACAACCAGTCTTTTGATCAAATTGTGATACTTTATACTCTTATATGTCTCGGTGCAAGTGCATGCCGCTGCGCATTCCTCATTGCGCTCCGCTCCTCAGCGCACTTCCAGTCCCACTCCTCTCTGTGGCGCGCTCCCGTGCGCGCGCCTCTCCTTGGCTTGCTCGCCGGCGCGCTCCTCTCCTGTTGTGGCCGTGCTCCAGCGCAGCGGTTCCAAATCAGCAATTAACACACCTGACGCTGATGAGTCCCCTGCGTTTCTTAAGCCAGCGCAAACCTGCGTTCCGGGCCAGAACATAGCTACTTATTCTCGTACAGTAAGCCTACACGTCTCTAGCTCTATGTGCACTCTCTCTCTCTCTCTGTGTTTCTCTTCCTCTGTGTTCCTTCGTTTTGTGTCCCTTGTCGCCATCCAGCAGCATTCCTCCGTTCCCTGGTCACGAGCTGTGCGTCTCGTCTCCCCGTATTCACTCTGGTTCCCTGGCTGCCTTCTTGGATCTCAACCTCCCGCCTGGACACGGACCATGATGCCTTGCTCCTGCCCCTGACCTCCTGCCTGTGCCTGGACCTCCGAGCTTGCCTTGCCCTCCCTGGACTTCCGAACCTCACTCAACACTCCTGGTACCACTACACAGTTCATCACTACACATAGTCGCACAGCATACATATTTGGATTAAGTTACACACCTCATTCCTTTGTGCTATAATAAATAGAGCTAAACGACGTCCCTGAATCTGTGCTGTCTTCTTCCCCCGCTGTACCAAAACATTATACTTAACAATACAGAAAACATTTTTTGATTTAAAGAAAATAAACTAAGAATTAACAAAAGAAAGTTCATATGATGTTTTAATCATACTTACATCCATCCATCCATTTTCTACCGCTTGTCCCTTTTGGAGTCGCGGGGGGTGCTGGAGCCTATGATACTTAGCATTTCTAAACTCATGTTTTATCCTTCTCACGACGTTATTCCTCTCTCCAACAGTGTCCATTGTATACAATTATGCAAATGTGGCGATGACGTCATCTAGCGTCTTGCAAAATTTCGGACAACCAATAGCTTCTCTTCTTACTGAGGAGTTTGCAACATTGCGCGGTGGCCAGTGAGACATGGCACCGGACATGAAGCACAGAGCCTGTCAAGAGCCCTGCTTTGGTCTGAAGGCAGTATTTAGAAAGATTTACCCAAAACTAAATGTAATCGCTGAGACAGTTTTTACAATATTTGGCAACGGTAGATACAAAGAAGCGGTGAGTGTTGCGTTCGGGTTGCGTCGCCGTGAGGGTCATGTTCCCCAGAATGTAAAAAACAAGAAGAAAGCTGTGGGCAGGTAAAACAAGTCACTTTTACTCCATAAGCATGAAAACAAAGTTGAAAAAAACAAAGGAGACCGTGCCGCTCAAAAAAGCGCACCGGGAAGCTAAGGGCTTACTTGTCACAACAAGACAAAATAAACTATATATATATATATATATATATATATATATATATATATATATATATATATATATATATATATATATATATATATAATTTTGTCACAACAAGAGAAAGGTGTCACCTGGGTGAAGTTTTGTCTGGTTTCATGTGGTCTTGTCATTTCCCGTTTTATTTTGAAATGTTAACTCTCCCTCTCATTTCAGATCACTTGCCCTTCCTCCTGTTTCACTGGTCTGATGTCTCTTGAGTGTTTCGTCTCGTCGTGTTCCTCCAGCCGTCTTCCACAGTCTTGTCCAAGTCGTTGAGTATTGCCTTGATTTATTCTTTGATTTCTCTGTACCCTCTGAAGAAGAGTGATTTTGATTTGCTAAAGTTTTTGGTCAGTTTTGTTTGAGCTAATTTCATAGTGCTCTGCCTTTTTTTCCCTCCTCTTGGAGCGCATTAATTTGTAGATTTTTCTTAACTCTTTATAGAGTAGTTTCTGTTTATAACGTTTTGTCTCTTCCTCTTTGTGAGCGCTTTTTCTTTTATGTAGCTTATCATAGGTTGTTGCTTTTATTATTAGATCAGTGTAAATTTTGCTATTGTCTTTTTTCCTCCCTTTAGAGTGATATTCTGTTTATTATTTTACGCCCTGTGCTACGTTTCCTTTTTACTCTAGTATATCAAGTATAGAGTTTGTAGACATTTTTTTATTCACTCTGTCTGAAAAGAGTTCATAGAAAACAGCAGAATAAAAGCCTGCGTCAAACGTTTCCCGTCTGCAAGATGTGTCTCTTGGCACTTGGTGAAAGCAGTTGCATTCCCCTCCCTTCTCTGTTTCTTCCCGCTTGCCTCTTTGTTTTTGTCTTGTCTATGCTTTTAAGAGCCTTTTTTCTGCGCTGTCCTTCAAAATTTAAGCACCTAAACATGGAATTAATCATCTGGACTCTCGACTCAATTTACCAAATCTTTCTATTTGGAAAACAACAATTCTTACCTACCATTCGGAGCTTCAGCAGCTGTGGAGCTCCACGCACAGGTCCTCTGCATTGATGCTGATGGCTCGGAGGGCGTCCATGAACTGGCCACATACATGACCAACAAGGAGGCAGATGTGGGTGAGAATAAACCCTCATCAGCCATGGTGGTCCACGGCCAAGTCCTGGGCATGGCTGCTGACGGCGCGGGATGCCATTTTCACGGCCGACAAGAAGGAGGAGTGCGGGTGCCAGATGGGCTTTTCTGCAGTAGGTGAGCTAGCTGCCGAGCTGGAGGCGAAGCTGGAGCTGACTGCAGAGATCGAGGTAAAGCTGGCACTGACTGCTGAACTGGAGTCGAAACTGGAGCCGACTGCAGGGCTGGAGGCGAAGCTGGAGCCGACTCCAGAGCTTAAGGCGAAGCAGGAGCTGGCTGCAGTGCTGGAAGCAAAGCTGGCGCTGACTGCTGAGCTGGAAGTGAAGCTGGAGCTGACTGCAGAGCTGGAGGCGAAGCTGGCGCTGACTGCAGAGATGGAGGCGAAGCTGGAGCCGACTGCAGGGCTGGAGGCGAAGCTGGTACTAATTGTAGAGCTAGAGGCAAGGCTGGAGCTGACTGCAGAGCTGGAGGCAAAGCTGGAGCTGACTGCAAAGATGGAGGTGAGGCTGGTGGCGCCGTTGGGAGATCCACTAGTGGCGAGGCTGGCAGCGTCGACGGAGGACCCACTGGAGGCAAGGCTGGCAGCGTCGTCGGAGGACCCACTGGAGGCGAGGCTGGACGGGAGGTAGGCGTCAGCATCGGAAGAGCCACTAGGAGTGAGCCTGGCGTTGTCCGTGAAGGACCCACTGGAGGAGAAGCTGGCAGCATCTGCGAAGCGACTGATGAGGTTGGCGGCGAAGCTGAGGCAAGCTTGGCTTGAGCTGACGGTGAAGCTGGAGTGGGCTTGGTTGGTGGCGCGGGCTTGGTTGCTGGCGGTGTCGTCCCAAGAAGGGGAGCCTCCATCTCTAGCTCCATCAGCACCTTCTAGTACCACTTGTCCATCCACGCTGCGCTGTACTTCTCCGGAGGGTCCCCGGTAGATTGCGGTGCTGGACGAAGAAGTAGAGCTGGTGATTGAGCCGATAGCCCCCCCAGGAAGCATATTAAAGACGCTGTCTGTACGGGTGGAGCTTGAGCCTATATCAGCTGTTCAAGGGCGGAAGGCGGGGTACACCATAGACAATTGCCAACACAGATAGACAGACAACCATTCACACTCATTACCATTTCTTGTGTGGAGCAAGGCAATTCTGCTGTTCATGCATCATGTCATGTATATATTTGTATTTTGACAAATGTCCTAAAATGCTAACAGGTATTATGCTGGCACCTGGCAAAATAGCAGTAAATACATGGAGTGCTGTGCAAGCAGGCCCAAAATAAATCAGTGGTCAAACATTTTGGGCAAACAAATACAACTGTTAAAAACGAATGCATTTGTAAACATATATTTAATATTAAAATACAAAGACCAAATTGGATAGGCAAAAGTTATAACTATTTGCCTGAAGTGTGTTAGGATAGCGAGGAGGAAGTACAGAAGTCAGAGTGTGATTGTCATTAAAATAATGGGCTGGACATGCCTGATTAGTATTCCAGTAGCCCAAAGAGAGACGCTGTGTAATCACAGATGAAAGTTGTCAGCTGGTCAGCCTGACTCTTTTTTTTCCGTAGTTTCACTTTCCTGCAGCAATTGTACTGATAAGAGAGATGAGCGTCTGTGGTGGCCAAGAGAAATTGTCTCTCCCCAACTTATAGCTTTACACTTTTAGTGTCTAAAGTTACAAAAAGTAGCATTCTCTTTCAAACAATGAACTAGGCGTGGGCTATATTGATCTGATACTAAGTAAATGCATGGCCCATAATCGCATGTATTGATGCTTTTTTAAATGAAATTGTTTAAGATCGTTGCTACAATGCACAATAATTAATATTTTAAAAAAATTCAAAGGCTGATAAAAAGATCATTTAAATCACACAAATATTCAGTTGAAAAACTTTCAAGACCTGCATATATTATCAATAACAATTATATTCCTTTTGTTACAAGTCCCAGAACATGGTACCACATTAGCAAAATAAACAATTTGTAGATACAGGTAGGATGAAAGTAGCAATAAAATACAGAGCTCTCAGTTCTTCGTCCAAATTGCTTGTATATTGAAATGTAAAATTCATATATGGAAATAATTACATTGCTCTGAGATAATTTGTTACAGTACAAATTGATTTTAAATTTTCAAGTGTTTTCATAACGTTTCACAAAATACAGTATCGTGTAAATAACACTCTTGGGTCCAGATTTACTAAGATCCAAATACCACACACTAGACCAGTGTTTTTCAACCACTGTGCCGTGGCACACTAGTGTGCCGTGAGATACAGTCTGGTGTGCCGTGGGAGATTATCTAGTTTCACCTATTTGGGTTAAAAATATTTTTTGCAAACTTGTAATTATAGTCTGCAAATGATGTGTTGTTGTTGAGTGTCTGTGCTGTCTTGAGCTGTCTTGGAAGAGTAACCTTGTAATACTCTTCCATATCAGTAGGTGGCAGCCGGTAGTTAATTGCTTTGTAGATGTCGGAAACAGCGGAAGGCAGTGTGCAGGTAAAAAATGTGTCCAATGCTTAAACCAAAAATAAACAAAAGGTGAGTGCCGCTAAGAAAAGGCATTGAAGCTTAGGGAAGGCTATGCAGAACAAAACTAAAACTGAACTGGCTACAAAGTAAAAAAAAAACAGAATGCTGGATAACAGCAAAGACTTACTGCGGAGTCCACAAAGTGCATCCGACCATGACATAACAATCAACAATGTCCCCACAAAGAAAGATAAAAACAACTGAAATATTCTTGATTGCTAAAACAAAGTAGATGCGGGAAATATCGCTCAAAGGAAGACATGAAACTGCTACAGGAAAATATCAAAAAAAGAGAAAAAGCCACCAAAATAGGAGCGCAAGACAAGAACTAAAACACTACACACATGAAAACAGCAAAAAAGTCTAAATAAGTCAGGGTGTGATGTTACAGGTGGTGACAGTACACCTACTTTGAGACAAGAGCTATATTGATACATAGTTGGTTATGGTTTAAAGTCATATCCAACAATTGCGACAACCACTTTTTACTGTCAACTGAGTTTCCTTTTTTAATGATTTCTGCTGGTGGTGTGCCTCTGCATTTTCTCAACGCAAAAAATGTGCCTTGGCTCAAAAAAGGTTGAAAAACACTGCACTAGACAGCGTGTGCAAAAACTAAAATTGCGTGTACTATGAATGGGTGTGTTCCGTGTGAATCCACAAACACTGCGTATGCATTTGAAAATTGGTTTAAATCAGGATTTTGCGTGCATACAGGGCTTTTACCACAATCATTTTCGGCACATTCATGCTGTGTGCGATGTGTCGAACCAGCAACACACATCTGTAATCTGTAACACCTTTTCTGAATCACAATCTAAACAGAAACATATGCACACTGACGCCTAATTCTGTGCGCGAGGCTGTGGATCGCATCACCAGTGCATTCGTGCGTCTGGAATGGCTCACATGGAAAAAAAGATGCGCAATGAAAGCCGTCTTTTCATGTAGGGAATATTTTTTTTACGTGTAGTAATATATTTTCTACATAAAAAAAACAAAAAAAAAACGAAAGACATTACAAAAAAACACTAGCTGACACCAAAATCCATCAATTAAATGTGTTTTAATCAGCCCCTGAAGTCAACCTGCAGCGATACAATTGTAAAAGAAAATTGCTGACTTGACGATATGTCTAATTTTTTTTTATTTATGACCGTCCAAAATGTTGACACACTCGTCTGTCCATCCTCTGTCTGCGCAGCGCAAGCACTGATCCTGCAGCTGTGTGTGGAACCGTCCTTTTACACGTTCTCCTGACACGTGTTAAATAAAACACTAAATAGTGCTCACAAAATAGTGCTGGCAAAACAGCGATGAGTCCTGATGAATCACATTGCGCGTGCTAAATAATTATATTTGCATTTTCTCTTCCCAGTATTGTGGGCGGTGTGGTGAACAGCATATACACTATATTGCCAAAAGTATTTGGCCACCTGCCTTGATTTCACATATGAACTTGAAGTGCCATCCCATTCTTAACCCATAGGGTTCAATATGATGTCGGTCCACCTTTTGCAGCTATTACAGCTTCAATTCTTCTGGGAAAGCTGTCCACAAGGTTGTGGAGTGTGTTTATAGGAATTTTTGACCATTCTTCCAAAAGCGCATTGGTGAGATTGCACACTGATGTTGGTCGAGAAGGCCTGTCTTTCAGTCTTCGTTCTAATTCATCCCAAATGTGTTCTATCGGGTTCAGGTCAGGACTCTGTGCAGGCCAGTCAAGTTCATCCACACCAGACTCTGTCATCCATGTCTTTATGGACTTTGCTTTGTGCACTAGTGCACAGTCCTGTTGGAAGACGCTGGAAATCAGTTGCTCCTGAGAGCGGCCTTATTCTTTCACAAATGTTTGTAAAATGTTTTATACACCTGTGGCCGGGCCAAGTGATTAGAACACCTGATTCTGATCATTCGGATGGGTGGCCAAATACTTTTGGCAATGTAGTGTATTTTGCATATTAATGAAGATTTGCACGTGTTTTAGTACGCGCAAACCTTTAGTAAATCAGACCCTTGTTGCTTTACTTACTGCTTTACACTTGGAACTTATAAACATGTGCGTATACACCACCATTTCACATAAGTGCATAGACTCTACTATGCTGGCATCGGGCAAATAATACATTAAGTGCTGTACTTAAAAGAAGCGTCTTATTATATGCTACACTTCAGGACATATACACTTAACAAATTACTCACAGACGACATGTAAATTCCTTTAGATAAATATTTAATAATTATCTTTACTTTTTACATACATTTCACTGTCTAAATGTTTCACAAAATTTGCTTGATAAATAATATATTTATTTAAATAAAGCATTTTTTCTCCTCTGTTGACAGCAGTGTTGGCGTTAGGAAGTTTCAAAATGGGGTCCCATGGACCCCATCAAGTCATAAAAATGGGGTCCCACTGTAAATTTTTGGGGTCCCACTTTTTTGTAAGCGTTTTGAAAAAAAATGATAAATGTATGCATTATCCTGTTATATCTCACATTCTATATTGTGTTTTGGAAAAGGGTTGTCATAAACATTACTTAATTGATTAAAATAAATAATAATAAAAAAGAAGACAAATTTGTATGCATATGTAAATTTATGAAGTTATAAACATTAATTCACTTTCTTCTTTTCTTCATGGATCTGAACTTTACCGCTGCTGATAGTTTTTTCTATGTTTTATGTAATAAGTTGTAGGTGTATTTATTTCAGTATAAAAGTGTAAAAAGTGTTTTGCTTGGGTCATGAAATGATGATAATGGTGTGCCAGGGCATACATACTATGTATATTTAACGCTTAAATATCTGGAGTCTACATCAACTTCAGATCTATTCCTCATTTCAAAATGTTTTTTTATGGCAAACACACAAAGTATGCAAAATCTTTCACCAAAAATATTTTTCTAAGTGGAATATTTGATGTGAAGTAATCGGAACCTTGGATAGGTCAATAATTCATAATGACATTGATTTTGATTCAATATTATGTTTTGAGCAATGACCGTTTGAAAAAAAAAAAACAGCTTTGTTTTATTAGTCAACATTGCAACTTTTTCTAAATTACATTTCACCTTTAAGCTTTTTTTATTTAACTTTTGTTATGTTTTTGTTTGTTTTAATAGTATTTTTAGAATGTGCCGTGGGCCTTTAAAACATTAGCTGTGGGGTGGGTAGGGTGTAGCAGGGGGGGCGGGGGGTGGGGTGGGGGTGGGGGGGGGGTTGTATATTGTAGTGTCCCGGAAGAGTTAGTGTTGCAAGGGGTTCTGGGTATTTGTTCTGTTGTGTTTATGTTGTGTTACAGTGCGGATGTTCTCCCGAAATTTGTTTGTCATTCTTGTTTGGTGTGGGTTCACAGTGTGGCGCATATTTGTAACAGTGTTATATTTGTTTATACGGCCACCCTCAGTGTGACTTGGCTGTTGACCAACTATGCATTGCATTCACTTGCGTGTGTAGTGAGCCGTAGATATTATGGGACTGGGCTGGCACGCAAAAGCAGTGCCTTTAAGGCACGCCCCCAATAATGTTGTCTGGGTGGAAATCGGGAGAAATTCGGGAGAATGGTTGCCCCGGGAGATTTTCGGGAGGGGCACAGAAATTCGGGAGTCTCCTGGGAAAATCGGGAGGGTTGTCAGTATGTCAATCAATCCACTCCCTCACGAATGCTGCTGCGCGCACACCTTCACAATTTGTTTTGACTTTAACCCCTTCTTAACCCTGGACGTACATTGAAAATACACGCAACCCTAACTCAAAATGCCGGACATTTGAGGCATTTAAGAAACCCCGCCCGGACAGCCCCGCAAAAGAGGACATGTCCGGGGAAAAGAGGACGTATGGTCAGTCTACAATAGAGTGACTCATACACAGTGTAGAAAATTAAATTCCACTCAAATACATTTTAAGCACCTTTAAATAAAACCAAAAATAATAGCTCCATTTTTGGGGGTATGACACTTCTAAAACTCACTGTAAAAACATCTTCATTTACTCTCATCTACTAGTAAATGTATGTACTTTATATCTACATTATCTACACCAGGCCTATTCAACTGGTGGGCTGCAAGGCATGTCCGGCCCGCCAAAGCTTTTCATTTGGCCCGCCGAACATCGCCTAAGTAGACTTGATGAAACTATTAAAACTAGGTTTGATCATATATAAATAAATGGGTTGTACTTGTATAGCGCTTTTCTACCTTCAAGGTACTCAAAGCGCTTTGACACTACTTCCACATTTACCTATTCACACACACATTCACACACTGATGGAGGGAGCTGCCATGCAAGGCGCTAACCAGCACCCATCAGGAGCAAGGGTGAAGTGTCTTGCTCAGGACACAACGGACATGACGAGTTTGGTACTAGGTGAGGATTGAACCAGGGACCCTCGGGTCGCGCACGGCCATTCTCCCACCCCGCCACCCCGCAGGAGTCAACAGCGAGGCACATGTGTCACAATGAATCAGCAGTGGGTGAGTAGAAGAAGACTACTCATCCATCCATTTTCTACCACTTGTCCCTCTTGGGGGGAGCTGGAGCCTATCCCAGTTGCATTCAGGCGGAAGGCGGGGTACACCCTGGACAAGTCGCCAGCTTATCGCAGGGCCAACACAGATAGACTTTCAACACTGAAAAAAATCCAAAACTGCAATTTAAATCTAAAATATAAATTGCAAAAATCTAACTTTTAACAACGTCTGCACAACAAAGATTGATTGTTCTGCCCTGAACAAGTGCTCGAGTCATTGGCAGACCTTTTAAGTGACGGACACATTGATCCAGACAAGAAGCAAAAAAGGTAGAAATCCCAGCGTGTAAGCTTCATCACAAAACTTGGTCAAACTTTTTTAAGTAGATATTGTGCATAAATATATTTAGTTTGTTTTGTATTGAAATTGCTGACATCATGATGTCTTTTGTATTTGTGGTCATGTTGTTTTTTGTCTGAGAGTAACTCTGCTGATCAAACCTCGTTTAATATATGTAACGCTAACCTTCTATTTAATTTATGTAAAATACACAATGGACATTGTTTATGTAAAATACTTTTGGTATGTTTATTTTATGTTTATATTTTCAGTCTTGCAAACCAAAATGAAGAAAAAAGTGTAGAGAAATAAACTAAGGAAGGAAAATAATTGAAAAGAAGGAACATCAACCGTCAACAAAAACTGGAGCTTCTGTTTCTTCATGCCGTTAACTAACTGCACACACTGGAAAGGAGTAGCGGGGGCAGGGTAATGAAACCGATGTGTTTATTTTGCAATTAAGTAAATGCAGTCTCAAAGAAATATTTGAGGCTGTTTTCCAACGAAACATCCACATTTCGATGTCCAGCCCCTGAGCCTTTGGGCTTTAGAAACTGCGGCCCTCTTCTTTATGTAGTTGAACAGCCCTGATCTACCCTAATCATCAATCTTTACTTTCAAACAAAAAAAATAAAAAAATAACTGGGATTTATATAGCGCTTTTCTAAGTACCCAAAGTCGCTTTACATGTAGAACCCATCAATCATTCACACCTGGTGGTGGTAAGCTACTTTCATAGCCACAGCTGCCCTGGGGTAGACTGACGAAAGCGTAGCTGCAATTTGCGCCAACGGCCCCTCCGACCACCACCTATCATTCATCATTCAATTCACCGGTGTGAGTGGCACCGGGGGCAAAGGGTGAAGTGTCCCGCCCAAGGACACAACGGCAGCGATTTTTTTTGGATGGTAAGAGGCGGGGAGCGAACCTGCAACCCTCAGGTTTCTGGCACGGTTGCTCTACCCACTACGCCATGCAACAGCAAACAAGGTCATCATATATTCCTACAGTACCTCAACTTGGGAGTATTTAGAAAAATGTGATGTCTCAACGCTTATTGTTATGCTTTAAGTTGTGGGCACAAATTAAAATTACGAGCCTCCCCACCGCTTGTGACGTTAACAATAGCTTATAGTTTGAAATCGACATAAGTTTGTTTTCCAACCATGGGAACGTACAAAGTGGTTGTCAAAGACAGTGCTGAGAAGAAGAAGCAGATGATATTCATTCAGAAATGGGGACTTGAGTCTGAGACTCGGAGTCGGTCAAACAAAGGCGTATAACTTAGAATAGAATAGAAAGTACTTTATTGATCCCTGGGGGAAATTCAGCACCACAGTTCGCTCACAATAGACAATAATATTAATAAATAATATAATATATTATATATATATATATATATATATATACATATATATATATATATATATGAATAATATAAGTATATTCTACATTTAAGTGCAGTCAAGAAGGAACTTGACTTTCGACTTGCCGTCAAAGACTCGGACTTTGATGATGTCACTCGTGAGTCATAAATAGAGATGTAGAGATAAATGGTATATTGATAAACCGATGTAAAACTCCCCACGGTTAGTATTACCATTTTAAATTAAAATTATCGTAAAACCGTGATTGATAACACTTTGATAAACTCAAGGACCGGTGGTACTGCTCATTTACTGGAGAAAGCACGAGCTTGCTTAAATGCTAAAATTAATACAAGAGACATTAATCTCTTTCCGTGGGGCGGCGTGGCCCGGTTGGCAGAGCGGCCGCAGTCACTGCCGCTGTGTCCTTGGGTAAGACACTTTACCGACCTTCTCCCAGTGCCACCCACACTGGTTTAAATGAAGCTTAAATACGTAGGTAATGTGTTTCACTATGTGAAGTGCTTTGAGTCTCTAGAGAAAAGCGCTATATAAATACTATTCACTAAACTTGTATAAACACATTACTGCCTGAGCAACTAAGGTATTCAGTTGTGCACATTAAACCCACAGGCTGGGCTCTTTTAGAACAGAGAGATCAACTGATAGTCGAAGGAATATGACAACAGGAGGCCAATTTGAGTGACATCACATAGACTGGACGTGACACGCCCAACACCTTTTCTTTTTCTTAATAAAAAAAAACCTTTTTTTTTTTACAAATTAAAACGGAAGAAAATAAACATATTAAAACACTCAAATAAAAATAATATCGCTGTTAAGTAGCCAGAGATATATTATTACATAACATATTTCTTTGCAATTTATTAATAAATATATGCCGTAGTAGGAGTACTTTTTAGCTCATTCAACAATACCGTAATAATAATGACAACCGTGATAATTTTGGTGACAATAACTGTAATATTACTGTGACAGACTCTTTCTGTCCGGGTTCCACTGACCACCAAAGATTGACATGACGGCGAGCAGATTGTGACTTTGCTTTATTCTTTCAATAAGGTTCTGTCGGTCGGGTCGCTTTTCAGCTCCACCTCGCTCTGCTCGCTCCGCCGTCTGCTTTTCAGCACCACGTCGTCGTCTGTCTTTTGCTCTCCTTCTCCGTCGCTCTCGCTCTGCACGTGTGGGTTTCTCCTCTGCTTCTCGTCCTCCTCTGCTGCTGCCCTTTTATTCAGTGAGAGGAGATTACTAGATTGTGGCCGGCTGGGCGATCCACACACCTGACGTTTATTCCGGAGCCGATCCCGGCGCGCCCCGCCTCGCCGCTGGTCCGCCGGCCACGCCTCCTCGCCACCATCTCGGAGTCGGCCCCGGCGTACCCCGCCTCGCTGTTGGTCTGCCGGCCACGCCTCCCCACAATAACATTTTCATATTGTTACATCCCTAGTTGTGAACAATGTTCATGTTAATGATGTGCGACACCACTGATTTTCTTTTCGATCTGATAACTAGTAAAGTTCAGGCTGGTATTGGCGATACGCATCTGATACCAATTCTTTGTGCAAATATACCTAATGTGTCTGGTAAAATTTAAAAGATAGTGTGTTTCAAGTATTGCTGCTCTTCAAATGATATAAAATCATAGGGCGAAACAAATGATGGCGTTATTCTGCACTGAATGCATTATCCTATTTTTATGCAGCTTTATAATTACTGTCAACAAGTAGCCTACAATAAAAGGATACAATAATAATAAACTAAAATAAATAAACAAATGACAGACTGAATGACTGAGCACAGCACAGTGTGTCGTTGTGCTTGCGCATGTTGTACTTACATAGGCGGAAGAAAAAGTATTTCCCACGAATCGCAATGCATTTAGACAAGATCTTAATAATTTGGGCAAATTACACTGTTAATGATGTACATGAACTCAAATAATTAAAGTGTCGAAGTATTGATATTTTGTTTCACATGTAAGAATTTATATTTAAGCGTAAAGATATGGTATTGGCAGTGTCGATGTTTCAGAATCGATCCGCACATCACTACTTCATGTCATGGAATTAACTATTTATTAATTTAACTCATTTCACATACTTGCCAACCTTGAGACCTCCGATTTCGGGAGGTGGGGCGTGGTTGGGGGCGTGGTTAAGAGGGGAGGAGTATATTTACAGCTAGTATTCACCAAGTCAAGTATTTCATATATATATATATATATTTATATATATATATATATATATCCATCCATCCATCCATCTTCTTCCGCTTATCCGAGGTCGGGTCGCGGGGGCAGCAGCCTAAGCAGGGAAGCCCAGACTTCCCTCTCCCCAGCCACTTCGTCCAGCTCCTCCCGGGGGATCCCGAGGCGTTCCCAGGCCAGCCGGGAGACATAGTCTTCCCAACGTGTCCTGGGTCTTCCCCGTGGCCTCCTACCGGTCGGACGTGCCCTAAACACCTCCCGAGGGAGGCGATCGGGTGGCATCCTAACCAGATGCCCGAACCACCTCATCTGGCTCCTCTCGATGTGGAGGAGCAGCGGCTTTACTTTGAGCTCCCCCGGATGACAGAGCTTCTCACCCTATCTCTAAGGGAGAGCCCTGCCACCCGTCGGAGGAAACTCATTTCGGCCGCTGGTACCCGTGATCTTGTCCTTTCGGTCATAACCCAAAGCTCATGACCGTAGGTGAGGATGGGAACGTAGATCGACCGGTAAATTGAGAGCTTTGCCTTCCGGCTCAGCTCCTTCTTCACCACAACGGATCGATACAGCGTCCGCATTACTGAAGATGCCGCACCGATCCGCCTGTCGATCTCACGATCCACTCTTCCCTCACTCGTGAACAAGACTCCGAGGTACTTGAACTCCTCCACTTGGGGCAGGGTCTCCTCCCCAACCCGGAGATAGCACTCCACCCTTTTCCGGGCGAGAACCATGGACTCGGACTTGGAGGTGCTGATTCTCATCCCAGTCGCTTCACACTCGGCTGCGAACCGATCCAGCGAGAGCTGAAGATCCTGGCCAGATGAAGCCATCAGGACCACATCATCTGCAAAAAGCAGAGACCTAATCCTGCAGCCACCAAACCGGATCCCCTCAACGCCTTGACTGCGCCTAGAAATTCTGTCCATAAAAGTTATGAACAGAATTGGTGACAAAGGGCAGCCTTGGCGGAGTCCAACCCTCACTGGAAATGTGTCCGACTTACTGCCGGCAATGCGGACCAAGCTCTGACACTGATCATACAGGGAGCGGACCGCCAAAATCAGACAGTCTGATACCCCATACTCTCTGAGCACTCCCCACAGGACTTCCCGAGGGACACGGTCGAATGCCTTCTCCATGTCCACAAAGCACATGTAGACTGGTTGGGCAAACTCCCATGCACCCTCAAGGACCCTGCCGAGAGTATAGAGCTGGTCCACAGTTCCACGACCAGGACGAAAACCACACTGTTCCTCCTGAATCCGAGGTTCGACTATCCGGCGTAGCCTCCTCTCCAGTACACCTGATTAGACCTTACCGGGAAGGCTGAGGAGTGTGATCCCACGATAGTTAGATCACCCTCCGGTTCCCTTTCTTAAAGAGAGGAACCACCACCCCGGTCTGCCAATCCAGAGGTACCGCCCCCGATGTCCACGCGATGCTGCAGAGTCTTGTCAACCAAGACAGCCCCACAGCATCCAGAGCCTTAAGGAACTCCGTGCGGATCTCATCCACCCCAGGGGCCTTGCCACCGAGGAGCTTTTTAACTACCTCAGCAACCTCAGCCCCAGAAATAGAAGAGTCCACCACAGATTCCCCAGGCACTACTTCCTCATAGGAAGACGTGTTGGTGGGATTGAGGAGGTCTTCGAAGTATTCTCTCCACCGATCCACAACATCCGCAGTCGAGGTCAGCAGAACACCATCCTCACCATACACGGTGTTGATAGTGCACTGCTTCCCCTTCCTGAGGCGGCGGATGGTGGTCCAGAATCGCTTCGAAGCCGTCCGGAAGTCGTTTTCCATGGCTTCCCCGAACTCCTCCCATGTCCGAGTTTTTGCCTCTGCAACCGCTGAAGCCGCACACCGCTTGGCCTGTCGGTACCTGTCCGCTGCCTCAGGAGTCCTATGAGCCAAAAGAACCCGATAAGACTCCTTCTTCAGCTTGACGGCATCCCTCACCGCCGGTGTCCACCAACGGGTTCTAGGATTACCGCCACGACAGGCACCAACTACCTTGCGGCCACAGCTCCAATCAGCTGCCTCGACAATAGAGGCGCGGAACATGGTCCACTCGGACTCAATGTTCAGCACCTCCCTCGTGACATGTTCAAAGTTCTTCCGGAGGTGGGAATTGAAACTCTCTCTGACAGGAGCCTCTGCCAGACGTTCCCATCAAACCCTCACAATGCGTTTGGGCCTGCCAGGTCTGTCTGGCATCCTCCCCCACCATCACAGCCAACTCACCACCAGGTGGTGATCGGTTGAAAGCTCCGCCCCTCTCTTCACCCGAGTGTCCAAAACATGAGGCCGCAAATCCGATGACACAACTACAAAGTCGATCATGGAACTGCGGCTTAGGGTGTCCTGGTGCCAAGTGCACATATGGACACCCTTATGCTTGAACATGGTGTTCATTAAGGACAATCTGTGACGGGCACAAAAGTCCAATAACAAAACACCACTCGGGTTCAGATCCGGGCGGCCATTCTTACCAATCACGCCTCTCCAGGTTTCACTGTCGCTGCCAACATGAGCATTGAAGTCTCCCAGTAGAACGAGGGAATCACCCGGGGGAGCACTCTCAAGTACTCCCTCGAGCGAATCCAAAAAGGGTGGGTACTCTGAGCTGCGGTTTGGCGCGTAAGCGCAAACCACAGTCAGGACCCGTTCCCCCACCCGAAGGCGGAGGGAAGCTACCCTCTCGTCCACCGGGTTGAACTCCAACGTGCAGGCTCTGAGCCGCGGGGCAACAAGAATTTCCACCCCAGCCCGTCGCAACTCATTGCCGGCAACGCCAGAGTGGAAGAGAGTCCAGCCCCTCTCGAGAGAACTGGTTCCAGAGCCCTTGCTGTGCGTCGAAGTGAGTCCGACTATATCTAGCCGGAACTTCTCGACCTCGCGCACTAGCTCAGGCTCCTTCCCCCCCAGCGAGGTGACGTTCCACGTCCCAAGAGCTAGCTTCTGTAGCGGAGGATCGGACCGCCAAGTGCCCTGCCCTCGGCTTCCGCCCAGCTCACACTGCACCCGACCTCTATGGCCCCTGCTATGGGTGGTGAGCCCATTGGAGGGGGGACCCACGTTGCCTCTTCGGGCTGTGCCCGGCCGGGCCCCATGGGGACAGGCCCGGCCACCAGGCGCTCGCCATCGTGCCCCGCCTCCGGGCCTGGCTCCAGAGGGGGGCCCCGGTGACCCGCGTCCGGGCGAGTGAAATCTGGGTCCTTTATTTGTATTCGTCATGGAGGTCTTCGTGTATATATATATATATATATATATATATATATATATATATATATATATATATATATATATATATAAGAAATACTTGACTTTCAGTCAATTCTAGCTATATATATATATATATATATATATATATATATATATATATATATATATATATATAAATAAGAGAAATACTTGAATTTCAGTGTTCAATTATTTACACATATACACACACATAACACTCATCTACTCATTGTTGAGTTAAGGATTGAATTGTCCATCCTTGTTCTATTCTCTGTCACTATTTTTCTAACCACGCTGAACACCCTCTCTGATGATGCATTGGCTGGACACAAGTCGAGGGACTGATCACCCTCGGCTGGGTCGCCCGGGTGAGGGTGTTTGATTAAGATCCGAAACACCCTATGACCTCGGGAGAATCACTGATGATGTGTCCAGGTTGCACCGTGAAGTGTATTATAAAACTATTCTAGTATGGCATCGCCATTGACTTCCAGGAAGAGGCTGGATGACAACCCCGAAAGAGTGGTGACAACTGAAGAGACAGTTGACAGCCCGGAAAGACGGCAACCGGGGCAGGGAAGGGTAGCATCCCAAGCTGCAGCTCTCGCAATGGAGCACCCATACAGCGCTACGAAAAACCCTTATATATTATAACCCTTTATATTGTGGGAAAGCGGACATGAAAACAGGCTGTCGACATATCACTTAGGTCCGCATGGAGCTGGAGGGGGCGTGGCCTCCAGCCCCGCCTGAATTTCGGGAGATTTTTGGGAGAAAATTTGTCCCGGGAGGTTTTCGGGAGAGGCGCTGAATTTCGGGAGTCTCCCGGAAAATCCGGAAGGGTTGGCAAGTATGTCATTTCGGTTTTTCCAATGTGTTGCCCAGCGTTATGGGAAAATCGCAGGCAGAAATAGTTTCCCTCCCTTGATATTACGCGCAATGTAAAGCATACGTGCAGCCACAGATTTCAGATCAACAATGACCATGGCGGCGACAGGTTCTACTGGAGCAGCTTCATTTATAATTGTATTTGGTTTTAAAGACTCAATGCAGAAATTCAATATGTGAACAGCTACTTGCAAGGAGTGTGGCATAAAAATGATGCTGGCGTCCATCCATCCATCCACCTTCGGGGTAGCGGGGGGCGCTGGAGCCTACCTCAGCTACAATCGGGCGAAATGGCGTGACAGCTTTAAACTTTATCAGGCACCTCAGAATGCACAAGGAGAGGTCAGTGAGTCACAGGATATACATAATGTTCAAAGATTTGCTGTCACAGATGTTTTGGTGTAGATATCCTGGTCACCTTTTGGCAGACTTTGCAATTGCTTTTGTTTTGCCATTTTCCTCAATTTCCTATTTGCATTTGATAAAGGTCAAGAGCATGTCCACAAATAATTTTGTCAATGTATTCTGTGTTATTTATTTAAAAATACATTGATCAAGTTTAAACAAAGCTTCCGTGATATGTCTTCACATTGCACATTGAAATAAACTTCCTTAGTGCATTGTTCTGATCAATGTTGATAATGTAGTGTGCAACAAATAGATGATATACAAACCCCAAAACCAGTGAAGATGGCACATTGTGTAAATCGTAAATAAAAACAGAATACAATGATTTGCTAATCCTTTTCAACATATATTCAATTAAATAGACTGCAAAAACAAAATACTTAAGGTTCGAACTGGAAAACTTATTTTTTTGCAAATATTAGCTCATTTGGAATTTGATGTTTCACAACTGGCACAAGTGGCAAAAAAGACTGATAAAGCTAAGGACTGCTCATCAAACACTTATTTGGAACATCCCACCGGTAACAGGCTAATTGGGAACAGGTGGGTGCCATGATTGGGTATAAAAGCAGCTTCCATGAAATGCTCAGTCTTTCACAAACAAGGGTGGGGCGAAGGTCACCACTTTGTGAACAAATGCATAAGCAAATTGTCGAACAATTTAAGAACAACATTTCTCAATGAGCTACTGCAAAGAATTTAGGGATTTCACCATCTACGAGCCTGTGACCTTCGATCTCTCAGGCAACGCCACCGGCTTCGCTGGGCCCGAGCTCATCTAAGATGGACTGATGCAAAGTGGAAAAGTGTTCTGTGGTCTGACGAGTACACATTTCAAATTGTTTTTGGAAACTGTGGACGTCGTGTCCTCCAGAACAAAAAGGAAAAGAACCATCCGTACTGTTATAGGTCAAAAGCCAGCATCTGTGATGGTATGGGGGTGTTAGTGCCCAAGGCATGGGTAACTTACACATCTGTGAAGGCACCACTAATGCTGAAAGGTACATACAGGTTTTGGAGCAACATATGTTGCCATCCAAGCAACGTTATCATGAACGCCCCTGCTTATTTCAGCAAGACAATGCCAAGCCATGTGTTACAACAGCGTGATTTTATAGTAAAAGAGTGCGGGTACTATACTGGCCTGCCTGTATTCCAGACTTGTCTCCCATTGAAAATGTGTGGCGCATTATGAAGCGTAAAATACCACAACAGAGACCTCGGACTGTTGAACAACTTAAGCTGTACATCAAGCAAGAATGGGAAAGAATTCCACCTGAAAAGCTTCAAAAATTGGTCTCCTCAGTTCCCAAACGTTGTTGTTAAAAGGAAAGGCCATGTAACACAGTGGAAAAAATGCCCCTGTGCCAACATTTTTGCAACGTGTTGCTGCCATTAAATTCTAAGTTACTGGTTTCTCAGTTCGAACATTAAATATTTTGTCTTTGCAGTCTATTCAATTGAACATAAGTTAAAAAATAATTTGCAAATCATTGTATTCTGTTTTTATTTACCATTTACACAACGTGCCACTTCACTGGTTTTGGGTTTTGTAGTAAATTAAATGATAAATGGGTTATACTTGTATAGCGCTTTTCTACCTTCAAGGTACTCAAAGCGCTTTGACAGTATTTCCACATTCACCCATTCACACACACATTCACACACTGATGGCGGGAGCTGCCATGCAAGGCGCTAACCAGCAGCCATCAGGAGCAAGGGGTGAAGTGTCTTGTGCCCAAGGACACAACGGACGTGACTAGGATGGTAGAAGGTGGGGATTGAACCCCAGTAACCAGCAACCCTCCGATTGCTGGCACGGCCACTCTACCAACTTCGCCACGTAGGGATGTATATCTCTGTGTAATGGACAATTCGTTTCACATGTCGATACATGGGTTACGATGCGATTCAAAAATGATCTATTTATAAAACAGAACGATTCGATTCTATGGTTAACATTTGTTGAGGGACATATTCTTTCTTACACCACAAAAGAAGAAAATAATTACTTCCTGTGCATACGCTCCTCGACATGTTAGAGCAGGGGTCCCCAAACTACGGCCCGCGAGCGTCCAAAATCCGGTCCGGAAAAAAACAAAAAATAATAATTGTTTCCTTTTTTTTTAAAATTATTATTATTATTTTTTTTAAATCTGTCCTTTCTAATCCATTTTCTACTGCTTGTTAGTTTCAGTGTCTCCTAGCCGCTCAGGCAAATCATATTGGTGAAAATGCATTTTCCCATCGATAACGTGACATCATTGCGCTTGCAGTCAATTGGTGCACGAGGATATGTATATATAAATAAAAAAGCACTTTGTATAAAAATGGCATGCTTCCAGTATTTTCTATTTTTTTAAACACAACATCTGACCCCCCCAAAGCGTAGCTTGGTTGGTAGAGCCGCCATGCTAGCAACCCGAGTGGTCTAGGTTCGATCCCCGCTTCTGCCATCCTAGTCACAGCTGTTGTGTCCTTGGGCAAGACACTTCACCCACTTGCTTCCAGTGCCACCCACACTGGTTTAAAAATGTAACTTAGATAATGGGCTTCATTATGTAAAGCGCTTTGAGTCACTAGAAAAAAACGCTATATAAATATAATTCAATTTAATTCAATTATATATATATATATATATATATATATATATATATATATATATATATATATATATATATATATATATATATATATATACATATATATATATATGTATATATATATATATATATCCACACAAACACACACACACACACATATATATTTATACAGCCTGGCCCCTGGCCGAATTGTTTTAACCCAATGCGGCCCCCGAGTCAAAACGTTTGGGGACCCCTGTGTTAGAGGATAAATAGTTAGGCTTTTGGCACCAAGCGCTCAGACTAAATCTGTCCAACAAGCTAATTCTATGAGCATGAACTGATGACAACTACTCAGATGAGAGGTCAAACGTCTACTAAGACAACTAGTCAGTTGAATGCCATGAGAATAACAATATCTGATGAATGAGGACACCCATAGGCACATTCACCTTCAAATATCAAAAAGCACTTTGTATAAAAATGACATGCTTCCAGTATTTTCTATTTTTTAAAACACATCTGACCCCCCCCCCCCACCCCCCCCCACCCCCCCGAAATTTTAAATAAAGTAAAAAGGCAAACACATGTCAAATATATTTTTTTTCCACGAGTCAAGTTAGGTCAGTGCTGTCACAGACACCTACAGGTTCTAGCCAATGGCTGGACTCTGGGCGGGACTTACGAGAGAACGATGGGAAGTGACGTGTGTTGTGGATTAGAAAGGGAAAAGGGTTTAGCTGCGGCCGCAAAACTACTGTAAGTTGCACCCACTCTAAGTTGTGCCAACAAAGGTGATGACAACGGAGGTGAACCGTGTTTTAAAGACATGGCCACAGTGGCACTGACTAACCCTAACCAAAACCTAAACTTAACCCTAACCATAACCTTCACTTATTTTCAGCAGTATTTAAAAAATAATCATTTCTAGGTTCCATGTTTCCTTGTCTCTCGAGCTTCACTTCCGTTGTTGTCACCCAGAATCAGAATCAGAATCAGAAATACTGTATTAATCCCCGAGGGGAAATTAAAATTTTCAGCACAATCCCATTCAAGATCAGACAAACATTACAGGGAGACAGAACAGGATCGCTGACGGGTCTGCCAACTTCCTTACAACGCCCCTTACAAAAAAGGTGAGATAAAAGTAAACAATGGGGGGCTTGGGCCCCTGGAGAGGGGGGCCCGACTGAGGCCAAGGGAAAAAACAACTCATAGCCATAGCACACATGAAACATGAAACATCAAAGAACACAAATGACATTAAAAGAGCAGAGCTGATACAACCAACCACTTCTACATACAGCTATGAATAAAAAGTAAAATAAACATATACACTGTGGTGGCCTCTGCGGTGTTCCACGCCATCGTCTGCTGGGGTGGAGGGAGCATGGCCAGAGACAGGAGCAGACCCAACAAAGCAACCAACTCCCACTAACTCGGCCAGTGTCCATTCTGCATGGATGAGCGAGGATGCGTCTAAGGAGACTGAGGTGTCCGATACCTGCTCATTCAGCCAAGACACTGTGAAGCCTGTTTGACCCAGCTCCGCAGCCCTGTCTCTTCATCTGCATCTCCTCCAGTCTCTCCAAACATACTCTGGTGTGGCAGAGACCCAGCAGCTGTTCTCCATGGCCAAAAGGCTCCCGGGAGGCCGATCCAGAAGTCCACAAAAAAGCACCGCAGAAGTCACAAAAGTGCCATCCCTTGTCACACAGTCCCAAAGGGTCTATATATATATATATATATATATATATATATATATATATATATATATATATATATATATATATATATATATATATATATATATATATATATATATAAATAACACATGAAAACAATAGGGAAACACAAAAGGATGACACAAGAGCACAGAGCTCCTGCCAACAGCAGCCACTACAGTAAATATTTATTTAAATAAATAAAAAGATGTCACGTACACTTCTTTAAGTGGACGTGACGTAGAGTGGGCACAACTGAGTATATATGTGCAGCCGCAGCTCTATCATTTGAATGGTTTCTGTTAAATTATTACAATATTTGTCACGTTTTGTCTGTAGTTAACGGAAAAGAGAGCCCATTGTACAAGAACGTTGTATTTTGTGAAATACAGAAAGACAACCTGGGAATCTGTCTCAGCCGCCATTACTTGGGACGTTACAGTATTGACGGATGGCATAGCACAGAGATGGTCTGCGGTGTTGACGTTACCTATCTTGTGGGTAACTATTTGGCGGGCAGCTGTGACCTGTTGACTGATCGCTAGACTTGCATGACACCCGGATCATGAATGTACGTATATTCTTGTCGCCAGTTACATAAGTAACGTAGCAAGTGTGTGACTCTTTTGACGGACAACCCTGGCTCTCGTGTTGTTTTAAATACAAAAAACGTCAACTGATTTCTAGTTTGGCGCGATAGCCGCTTTATATGTCTACACTCCACTAACTTAAAGATTCTCAACTGAACATTATCGATTGAGGGGGCTGTAATAGACGTAGCCGAACCGGCCACTTCTCAAACCAGATAGCCGGTTGCATCAGTTTATCGTTAACAAGCAGAGGTGGGTAGAGTAGCCAGAAATTGTACTCAAGTAAGAGTACTGTTACTTTAGAGATTTATTACTCAAGTAAAAGTAAGGAGTAGTCACCCAAATATTTACTTGAGCAGGCACGTGCACACATAGGGCCCTATGGGTGCTTGAGCCCCTGCCCTTTTTTGCCTCGTCTTAAAAAGTGCCCTCTGCCTGTGTGTGTGTTTTTTTTTTTTGTTTATTTGTTTTTTCTTTAAACAACATTAATAAATTCCTGTCAGGGATGTAAAAAAAACACACAAAATAACAGCGGTACAAAAACTCCACGTTTTCTTGTAATACCGGGTTGTTTGAGCCTGCCGCTTCCGCCAGAGAGAGAGAGAGGGCGAGTGAGTGAGTAAGTGAGAGGAGATGTGACAGTGGAGCAACTTGAACCTGTGAGTTACGGTCTAGTCGCCGTTCACTTATTCAGCATCTAATGTGGGTTATATTTTAGAAAAACGCTGTATAATTCTATTATTCAATGAGTCAGCTTCTGTTTTTGCCGGACGTCGGAGCACGGCACATCAATTCCGCACAGAACAGAGCGGATCGTGCGGGACAGGAAGTAGTGTACAAAATACAAAATAAAACACCGGGTTAATTTTCAAAATAAAATGCACTGTGTTTACGGAGGATCACATTTCTCTCACAGTAGAGGTTTAGATATAAAGTTTATTGTGACTTTGCTATTACTGTGTGGGTGAACAAAATAATAATAATAATAATGATAATAACAATAATAATAATAATAATAATGATAATGATAATAATAATTATTATTATTATTAATAATAATAATTTCAGCATTCTGGGGATATAAGATGTAGGTTATCTGTTAGGAATATTACCAGCTGTATTTAAACTTGATTCACGTTGATTATGCCTGCAGCACAATGCCAAAAAAAGAAAGGATACAGAAAAGGAAGGAGAAGGGGTGCCAAGAAGCAGCTAAGGGTAGCAGACCTCTTAATGCATGGCTAAAACCAAGTACTGCACCAGAATTCAAGAAAGACCACAGACCTCAGAAAGTGTCACACCTGAGATGTTGCACTGTTCAATGTTCAATATTAAAGTGCTTATCTTTAACAATAAATAGCCTAATAATAAACCAGTGTTTTGTTGCTTTTCATGTCTTCCAAGCCTATGATAATGTGAATTAACTCATTATGACAATAATTTGTTGACACAAAAGAAATGGCAATCACTTTTACCTACAAAGGACACACAGCTAAATAGTTAGCTTCCTAATAGCAAATTAAATTTTACATTAATTTCCATATTGTTTAAAGGACCAAAAAAAAATGTCCTGCCCTTTTCTGACTTTGAGCCCCTGCCCCTCTATAATCATGTGCACGTCCCTGTACTTGAGTAAAAGTAAAAAGTATGTTGTGAAAAAACTACTCAAGTACTGAGTAACTGATGAGTAACATACACACACACACACATATATATATATATATATATATATATATATATATATATATATATATATATATATATATATATATATATACATACATACATATACATTGATATATACAGTATATAATTTATATGTATTTATTTTGCTGTTTTTGTTTACATGTTAAAGATGTTTTAATGAATATACATGCATGTTTAACACATATAGATTCCTTTCTTTCATGAAGACTAGAATATAAGTTGGTGTATTACCTGATTCTGATGACTTGCGTTGATTGTAATCAGACAGTAGTGATGATAACATCCACGTTTTCAAATGGAGGAGAAGAAAAGTTCGTCCTTTCTGTCTAATACCACATGAAAGTGGTGGGTTTTTGGCATCTTATTTGTACAGCTTCCATATTCGTTTTTATACACTTTACAAGAAATATATTGGCGTCAAACTCCTTAGCTTGCTAGCTTGTTTGCGCTGGCTTTCGGAGACTCTTGTTTTGAAAGCGCAGGCGCGATGGAGCAGCACTTTTATTGTGAAGACAGGAACTGTGCAGTCAGTCTTTAGGCTTTTGACAGGATGTACGGTTGAAATAAAAAAGTATCTTTTTTCCTTCACACTTTTGATTGATTGATTGGAACTTTTATTATTAGATTGCACAGTACAGTACATATTTCGTACAATTGACCACTAAATGGTAACACCCCGATAGGTTTTTCAATTTGTTTAAGTCAGGTCATGTGACCACCTGGCTCTGTTTGATTGGTCCAACGTCACCAGTGACTGCATCTGATTGGTGGAACGAAGTGAAACGTCACCAGTAAGGCAGGCACTTTGAAGGTCTGTCTGACAGACCAAAACAAACAAAGCGTGCATTAACAGATCGATAAAAATTAGTAGCGAGTAGCGAGATGAATGTAGATAAAAGTAGCGGAGTAAAAGTAGCGGAGTAAAAGTAGCGGAGTAAAAGTAGCGGAGTAAAAGTAGCGGAGTAAAAGTAGCGGAGTAAAAGTAGCGTTCCTTCTCTATAAATATACTTAAGTAAAAGTAAAAGTATGTTGCATTAAAACTACTCTTAGAAGTACAATTTATCCCAAAAGTTACTCAAGTAGATGTAACGGAGTAAATGTAGCGCGTTACTACCCACCTCTGTTAACAAGCCTATAATATTGTGTAGTATATACTTTTAATCCAAAACAATAGAGCAATGCAGTATTATCTCAGGTAGAATCTGATGAGAAAACATTCATTTCAGCTATTTGGTCTCAAGACTTGACTTGGACTTGGAATGAAAGACTTGAGACTTGACTTGGACAAAATGACTTATCTCTGTCGTCATTGAATTGAAAAAATAATCAATATCAAGACCAACTGTATGGCCGACTTGGTCTACCAATGCGAGTCAGAAGACTGGGCACCATACTAAAAGCAAAAGCTATCTTTTGTGGCAGCATAAACGGCATACATTTATTCATGAAAATAATGAGAAGTTGCTGGTGTGTCAGACAGAGAAGCAGAAGTCAGTTCTCCCAAGTAAAAATGACCAGTGTTCAGAGTGTGTGTCTTCTCCCTCCCTCCTTCTCTCTCTCTCTCTCTCTCTCTCTCTCTCTCTCTCTCTCTCTCTCTCTCTCTCTCTCTCTCTCTCTGTCTCTTTCTCTGTCTGGCTGTTAAACGATTACAATATTTATCACATTTTGTCTGTAGTTAACAGATAACTCTAATTATTTGTGTTTAATCAAAGATTATATTTGTTTTTTTATCTTTAATAAGTCTACCTCAAACAGTTAAATTCAGGTTTTTTATACTATCTTATAATAGTGATCAATATGATGACTAAAGTTGCATAAATAGTCAATTAGTAATTGATTCGTAGCCCCTGAATCATAATCTAATTGTGAGGTGGCAAAAGATTGGTACTCAAAGCACTTTGAAACTATTTCCATATTCACTCATTCACACGCTGATGGCAGGAGCTGCCATGCAAGGCCATAACCACAACCCATCAGGACACAATGGCAGTGACTAGGATAGCGGAAGCTGGGGATCGAACCAAGAACCCTCAGGTTGCTGGCACGGCTGCTATACCAACCGAGCCACGCCGTCCCTGTAATGCACTGTACTGTGGTGAAGTCGAAACGACGAAGATGAAACAATGTAAACCGGTACTGTACAAGAATATGTATAGTCATCATCATCGGCGGTCACTCGAACGAGTATGACGATCCTCCTGGTAGGGGGGTATCCCTTTATGGAGGATGCCTGTGCGTGACTTTGTTTAACGTGGGGATACTGGTGCACAGACAATCACCACACAATCCTTGACAGAATCGCGTCAGGGTCCAGTGGCATGGAGTCCAAGACGACTGGGGATCCTTTTCTGCTGCAGCCTTCTGCCGCCATCGCAGCCATTGTGGTAGTTCTTAAGTCTATCGTCTTACGCCTGCTCCGCCGTTGAGGTCTTGACCGTATCCCTGGCTAGGGGGCAGTCAGGTACTAGGCCTTCATTTGCCAAGGGCCACCTGGGGTAACAGTAGTAAAGGGGTTAACCTCCTAGTGTCCCAAGACCCCATAGAGGAGCCTCCACTGCCGGATGCACTTTAACGTCATGCCCAGGACACAAATATCAAAAAAATCAATACCTCGGTACTACACGCAGTATTGATCAGATGTAGTATTGATAGTTTTAGTTAGTTAGTTAGTCATTTTTATGCTTGGAAGTAAATGCTTAATTTAAGCCAAAGATATCTAAAATATGCTTTTCAAAAATCTGCAATAGAATGTGTACACTGTGGGCCCGATTTACCAATAAACTTGATAGCACACGCACAGCTGATCTACTAAAAATGTGCAAAGTGGATTGTGTCTGTTAAGTAAGCAGAATAAGGAGCGCAATCAATTTTGCGTCTGTCTTCATTAATATGCAGAATATAATCAAAAATGGCCATAATAGTGGAAGGAGAAAATGTAAATATATTAAAAAAAAACATGTGCAATGTCAATATACTATACATATCAACACTCAGCACTATTTGCCATTTTATTTAGCATGTGTGGTCCAAAAACATGCACCTGGGGATAAGTTGATTGGCAACACTAAATTGGTTCTAGTGTGTGAATGTGAGTGTGAATGTTGTCTGTCTATCTGTGTTGGCCCTGTGTTGAGGTGGCGACTTGTCCAGGGTGTAGCCCGCCTACCGCCCAAATGCAGCTGAGATAGGCTCCAGCGACCCCCCGCGGCCCCAAAAGGGACAAGCGGTAGAAAATGGATGGATGGATGTGTAAAAAGAACGTGCTATCTGGCTGTGAGAAAAGAGGTGCTGCGCTGCAAAGACAGGCGATGGAGGGACAATCCTTTGTGTGTGTTTGTCAACATATTTGGACTGACAGAAATGAAATATCAGAAATATTGTCCAATCAGCAATTTCCTCTTATTTTTTATAGCGGCTGGATGACTTAAAGGGCTGATTAAAATAAATTCAATTGATGTGTTTTAGTGTCTGTTGGCAATTTTTTTTTTAAATGTTGTTTGTTTTATTTGGGAAATATATTGCTATAATAGGGCAGCACTATGATTAGCGCTCGTGCCTTACAGCGATAAGGTCCTGGTTTCGATTCCTGGGCTCAGGGTTCTTCTGTGTGGAGTTTGCATGTTCCCCCCATGACTGCGTGGGTTCCCTACGGATACTCTGGTTTCCTCCCACCTCCAAAGACATGCACCTGGGGATAGGTTGATTGGCAACACTAAATTGGCCCTAGTGTGTGCATGTGAGTGTTGTCTATCTGTTTTGGCCATGCAATGAGGTGGCGACTTGTCCAGGATTTACCCTGCCTTCTGCCCGAGTGCTGACCGCAAGAGGGACAAGTGGTATAAAATGGATGGCTGGATTGCCATATCTCCGACATGAAAATATGTCTTTCAGTATGCATTTTCCTGCGTTTGAGTACCCAAAATGTTGAAAGAGCCATATTGGACCAAAAATACAAAAACAAATCTGTCTGGAGGCGCAAAACATTAAAAGCCATATTACATACAGATAGTGTGTCATGAGATATAAATTGAATTAAGATGACTTAAAGGAAACTAAATGACCTCAAATATACCTACAAATGAGGCATAATGATGCAATATGTATATATAGCTAGCCTAAATAGCATGTTAGCATCGATTAGCTTGCAAATATGTCTGATTAGCACTCCACACAAGTTAATAACATCAACAAAACTCACCTTTGTGGATTCATGCACAACGTTAAAAAAAAACGTGGACAAAATGAGACAGAAAAAGAAATGGCATAAAACACGTCCTAGAAAGTCGGACAAAGTTATACATGTAAACAAACTACGGTGAGTTCAAGGACCGTCAAAATTTGTAGGACAAAACGGCGCTCGGCAAATACTCGAATCAGTGAAGCATGTTTAATATAAACAGTGTGCTTTATAACAATTAGGGAGGTTTGTGTCATGTTTGTCCTCCTACAGAAACCATATTAAAACAAAAAATATATTTTTTCCCCTCAACTTTTTCCATTTTTCATAAAGCTCCAGAGAGCCACTAGGGCGGCGCTAAAGAGCCGCATACGGCTCTAGAGCCGCGGGTTGCCGACCCCTGGCCTAGGAATAAACAATTAGCAGGGCAACTAGTAAGGAGCAACAGGTAACAGGGAAGGAGTGGCATAAGGTAACTCAAATACACACAATGGAACCATGAGGAATAATCAGGCGTCCTCCTGGTGTGGACGCAGGTCTTAAGAACGGTGATGATTGCATTCCTCCGCCTCCAGGCACCAGACCAAACGGCTTGAAAAAGTGCAGAAAATGTCAGATGTAAAACAGAAAGTGACATGTGATGTAATTAAATATTACAGTAACACTGATCATGATATTAAAGATGAAATATTTGGAGCCACCTCAGTTTGATGAGTTCACAACAACAACTGAGCAATCTCTTCACTGATGGCGTGTAGCATCATCAGCAGCTTTCACAGATAGATCTGGGCAAGATGGGTATTGATTGATTCCTCTCAGAGCAATGATGATGTGACAAACAGCTGTCATTTCCCACTTTAGCCCAATGGAAAATCCATCATAGCATGTCGGAAGCTTTCTGAAGTGCTCTTCCAGCACACAGGGACCAATGACATCAGCGAGCCAGTGGCTCAAATGACAGTGGCCACTGTTTAGAGTGTCATAGCTCCAGACCGCTATGCAAACAAGGTTTGGCAATGGCAAAGAAATGCCGCAATTGCATTTATATGATTTTAGCAAGCGCTTGGTTTTCGATTTTACTGAATTAAGCGCGAAGCTCTGCATTAAAGTTGCGCTTTACTTCTTGTATTATTTCTGTTTCCGCTTCCATTTTCTCTTAGTGCTTTGTTTTGCATGCAGCTTTGTCTCGTGGCTGGAGTCGGAGCAGGTGGACACAATCTGCAATAAGTCTGATTCATAAACCCTGCTTCCACACCAAGAAGACGCCAGGGTGCAGACCATGACACTGCATAAACAGGACCAGATTATAAGTATGCTTGGATGCAGACTGTGACAGGGATGCTCACTGTGTTTATTCAGTCAATTAAACCGCAGACAATGCTGTCGCTGAAAGTCCAAATATTTGTTTATGCTTTTATCAATTTCATTGTACCTACACACTGCAATTGCAGAAAATCTAAATATTTTCTACAAAGTATGGTCCAGCGCTAGCAGGCCTGATTCAGACTAAATGGGGGACCTAAGCAGATTGTTTTTTGGAGCAGAGCCATGTAAAGAGAGGGTATGTACAACTAAACCACAGTGCCATGTTACCCAGGATGTGCGGCTGTGCCCGGAAGCATGCAAATGCAGTCGTTCTGATGCTAGATTTCCTGACGAAATAAACCAAAATAATAGGTCGAATTATAGTTCTCAACATATTCCAGTTCATAAACGTACAGTAAAAATTTTTTTTATTTCGTCAAAGAATAATTTTGGGGCAATTTTGTCGCCATATTTGATGCACTCCGCTACATTAATGCAGTGTTTAGTGATCAGCTAGCTCTCTAACACGCTTCCGCCGGCACAATCTACGTCAGAAAATACAGAAAATATCCTCATTTTGCCAAAATCCTCATTAGCTTTTTTTACGAAAAAATTATGACTTTTGTGTGAAGTATGTCAACTGTGATGGCTGCCTCCAATTAATTGTTTGTAATCACTGCATTATGTCTGTGCTTTAACTTTAGTTTTTTTATATATTTTTCTTACGTTTTGTTATAGCAAGTCTGCATAGCTTCCTGACTTTATAATCACCCTATTAACGAGAATATTGAACTAATGCTGTTTTTTACAGCTATATATGCACACACACACACACACACATTTATGTACTTATATATATATATATATATATATATATATATACATGTATACATATACCGTATTTTTTGGATTATAAGTCACAGTTTTTCTCATAGTTTGGCCGGGGGCGCGATTTATACTCTGGACCGTAAAATATCAAATAATATTATTTATCTCATTCACGTAAGAGACTAGGCGTATATCAGCAATCGTCACACACACACGTCAACCAATAAAAAATTTGCCGGGGGCGGGTCATGGCAGAAGTGCATAGTGAAAAAAAAGATGCTACCTGCTACTACTTCCGTACCTATGAAAATTGATCATTTCAACATTGGCGGTAACTTATAAAAACTGAGAAGGGCTGAACAAAAATGGCACGGAAAAGGAAATCATATACTGCAGGTTACAAGCTGGAAGTAGTGAAATATGCAGCAGAAAAGGGCAATTACTATTCTGTATTTATTTTAAATTGCCTTTCAAATGTCTATTCTTGGTGTTGGATTTTATCAAATAAATTTCCCCCAAAAATGCGATTTATACTCTAATGCGACTTATATATGTTTTTTTCCTTCTCTCTTATGCATTTTCGGCCGGTGCGATTTATACTCTGGAGCGATTTATAATCTGAAAAATACGATATATATATATATATATATATATATATATATATATATATATATATATATATATATATATATATATATATATATATACATACTTTATTTTTGTCATTTATAATCCATGAATAATTGACTGTTGATTTGCTTCTATGTTTGTAATCATGAAAATAAAAAATCAATAATCCATAAATAAAAAATGTAAAAAAGAGTATGTCAACTGTCTATGGATTTTTTGTGAAAAATATCTATCACAAACATATCTTTTGAACATACCTGATTGTTATGCATATTATACGTTTTGAGAAAAAAATATTCCTTGAAATGGTTATTATGGCTCCGGCTCGCATAATGACCTTCTGTACGGGGCTTTACAACAGTTGTAACACAACTATACATATCTGATAACAAATGTATCAGTTTTAATAGCTGGTAGACTTTTAGGGCTGTGAGATTGCAATATACAACGTAAGTATTTTCTTTAAAAAAAAAAGGTTTATAGATGAAAAAGATTTGTGGAATAAAAAACATTTCTATTAATATTTTATATATGAACCTTTTATGAAAACTGAAAACAGTTTTCTGTTAATTTGTACATCAAAAAACAAAAAACAGGGCAAGAATTTAATAGCAAAAAGAGGAGCCCTGTTATAATAAGATTGGATTCTGCCTAGAACATATATGTCCAGAGACAAAGGTCAAAAAGGTCAGAAATCAACAATATCTGTTTACTAACCTCAATACTACCTCAATACTGTTGTCATTGGCACTCCAGCCTTCCTGGCTAACCTTTATTTCCCATATCTTTCTCCTTTCTGGATTGCGTGGAACGTGATGCAAATGCTTCCGAGTGGAGCAGCCTGACGCTGCAATACAGGTCATGTTTACACAGCAAAAAAACCTCCTTAATTAAAAGAGATTCCGAATGACAAA
Source organism: Nerophis lumbriciformis (assembly GCF_033978685.3). NCBI lineage: Eukaryota > Metazoa > Chordata > Actinopteri > Syngnathiformes > Syngnathidae > Nerophis > Nerophis lumbriciformis. Next base: position 18,737,741 of record NC_084553.2, on the reverse strand, counting down.
ATGCAGCATACGCACAGCTCTAGCTCTGGCCAGCTTAAGTTCGTACCCAACATGGCGCCATGACCAGTCATTTAGGAGATAGTCTGAAACCGAGTTGTCCATACTCTCTTTATACTTGGCTCTGATTTAGAGAACACCCCGACCCCTACCCCATCTTTTTCGTCATCTTTTTGATTTTTATACTTTTTTTAAATTAAACTTTAATTAAATTTAATGCATGTTTTGTACTGAAACAAATTAATGGGACGAAAATCTTCAATAGTTTACTTTTTAGTGTAGAATTGTTTTTTCAACATAATTAAAACATCAATTGATAAAGTGGCCAAATCCCATCAAATAATTAGGTAAAGGAATGACATTTGGTGCGAAGGCATTCTTAATCATGTAATAGTTTGTGTAGGGTTGGACTTCAGTCTTTAAAGTACGGCTCACATAAGACGTAATAGTCCGCAGGCAAATATGACAGTGCTGGGAATGTAAGAGCGATAAGAATTTACCAACTCAACTTTGCTAGTCCAAAATAAGCTGCGACAGGAGCTGAGCAAGGAGAATGACAGGCAGACGAGAAACGAGTGGGAAAATCAAGCATTATTACTGGAGGACTAAGTTAGCTTGAAACAACATACGAAATAGCAGCATAAATGACAAGTTAATATAATAACAAGCTAGGGCAGAGGTATCCAAACTACAGCCTGCGGGCCCAGCGCTGGCGTTTTGAGTTTGGCCCCCGAGACATCATGAGTTTTAATAAGGTATCATTACCTCAAGACTTTTCCAATTTTATTGTGAATATCTGACAATTTGATTGCTGCAAATTTGCCGCCATCATGTGGACAAGTTGAGTAAATCAGGTTGATGACCATAAATTGTGTTTGGCAGTATTTACAGCATTTACTTATATGACCCAATCCAAACAACCTTCCCTACACATGGGGCAAAAAAAAAAGTCAAGACACATGGTAACACTTAACACAACCTCCTCACTAAACTTTGTAGATTTTATAAAAAACGTCCACGCACCATGAAAAATACAAAATTACACCCACTTAAATCCATTGCAATGCATGATGGGAAACATGTATAACACTCTCTCCACACTTAGCCAAGTTTGACGCATTTTAGCTGCTTGATATTTCTGATTGATTCCAAAACTTTAAGAAGGTTGTCAGGGAAGTAAACAAGGTTGGAGTTTACAGTATATATATATATATATATATATATATATATATATATATATATATATATATATATATATATATATATATATATGTATGTATATATATATGTGTGTGTGTGACAATCATGGGTACTTTAACTTTTAACTTTATATACTATGATTGTACGGTATACCGGTACTAATAAAGTATTGCGGTACTAATCAATTTGGAAACTTGAAAAATAGAGGTGCTGTTTGAAGAAAGCCATTTCTGCGCAAATGTCACAAAGTATCCTGCTTACATTACGCCAAACAGCACACAGAGAAGTCTCAAAACTTCTGGAACAAAGTAATTTGGAGTGATGAGACCAAAATTGAACTTTTTGGCCACTCGACCATGCAGTCCATTTTTCTTCAAGTGCCTCCTTATTGTGCATCTTGAAACAGCCACACCACAATTTTTCAGAGAGTCCTGTATTTCAGCTGAAGTTATATGTGGATTTTTCTTTGCATCTGGAAAAATGTTCCTGGTAGGTGTGGCTAATATCTTTGCTGGTCTACCTGAGTCTCTCATTTTCTACTTCTTAATCAGCGTTTGAACACTGCTGATTGGCATTCTCAATTCCTTGGATATCTTTTTATACCCCTTTCCTGTTTTATGCAGTTCAATTACCTTTTCTCGCAGATCCTTTGACAATTATTTTGCCTTTCCCATGACTCAGAATCCAGAAACATCTGTGCAGCACTGGATGAAAGATGCAATGGTCTGTCAGAAGCCCAGAAACTCACTGACCTTTTATACACACACATTAATTACAAACAAACAGGTCACAGGTGAGGATTGGAACCTTGGTTAGTCATTCAAACCTGTTTGTGTCAACTTTTGTGCATGTTATCAGATCAAAGTCACTGGGGTATGTAAACTTTTGATCAGGGTCATTTGGGTACTTTCTTTTATCATTTTGATTTAAAAAGAGTAAACATAGTTGTTTTCCAATAAATAGCTTCACACAACCATTAAGCATGAGTGGAAGAAAGGTTTTTGTGTTATCATTCATATTCTCTGAAGAATGGCCAAGAAATCATAAATATAAATATATATATATATATATATATATGTATATATACACACATATATATATATATATATATATATATATATATATATATATATATATATATATATATATATATATATATATATATATATACATATGTATATATACATGCAGTCGGCTTTCCGCCCCCAACCAAATTCTTTTCAGCCCAATGCGGCCCCCAAGTCAAAAAGTTTGGACTCCCCTCATCTAGTGCGAGGATTTTATAACAGCAACTGCTGTGCTCAGTTAATGTGTGTAGGCACACATTTGATTAATATTACAGTGATTAGGTCGATATTTGTACTTTCACAAAATCTTTTTTTGTCGTCTGTTAATGTTTACAAACCCGGGTAATAAGTCCCTGATTACAGGAGGACTTTGAGGGTTTTAAATACCGGTAAATTCATAGACCGTAGTTTTTGCTTTTGTTGAGTTCTTGTATAATATGGACTTGGCTTTGCGCAAACAATTGAACTGTGTGTATTAAAAAGGAATACAAAATGTGTTGAAATATTTTGTTGATTTTGTTGGATCAGTATCACTATGCATCTGACAGGGACTTGTCATCCCAAGAGCCATCTGCACCTATGTGCCACAAAAACAATTTGATGCTGCGAAAGAGAAACTACCAGCTGTGATCACACATGATCATGGAGAAGTTCCTATTGATTTTGTCAAGTTCAAAGACATTCTGAAACTATTAGCACCACTTTTTAAAATATTTAGATTATCTTTTTGATCATAGTTGATTGACCCTTTATATTGCATCTTATTACAAATATTCCATGCTGTAAAAAGAAAGGTTCAAATAATATTAAGGGACCAAAATGAATATGAGGTTCATGCCCAAGATGGGCGTATACCAACGTGCGACCAGGACTGAGTGTCTAATCAATGCTGATTGATGTATCTCTCAGCCCTTTGGCATAGCTGCAACAGGTGTGACTTTGCCGCAGACAAGCCCTATCATGGCACAATGAGCTCATTGTGCAACATGCACATTCCTGCACACGGAGCTTGGACTTTTACAGGCTGGAGGTAGCCATCTGTGTGTTGCTCCAGGTGAGGAGGATTTGGATGAGATTTGTTGTACGAAAAGGATGTGTGCTCACCAGCTGCACAGGCTCTCAGTAACGCAATCATGACACACACTCACACACACACACACACAATGACACACGCCAGGGCCAAATGACTTTGTGTGTGCTTTCCGAGGGAGTGTTTCTAAACAGAATGCGCGTGCCAGCAACACTTTAAAGGTGTTCAAATGTGTCTGGGACTGTTTTGTGCTTGATTAAGTCCCTAAGTGGCGTAGAGGAAGCCAGTTATATTTTGTATTTCACTTCTGAGTCTCATCTGCAGGTATGCATTCCGTTCAGTTTGTCCGAAGGGTGTTGCCGTAGTCAGGAAATAGTCTTTGCCAATAAGCCGAATGTGCCAGTCTTGTCTTTTGTTGGGCCCTGCAAAGTGTTTGCCTGTAAGTGTTGTACTTATTACACTTTAACTGTTTGATTGTACCGTGCATCTTTGTTGTGTAATTAAGTGTCCAATTTGGAGGTATTGACTTTGCCGTGGAAAATCACTAAACATGTACATAACAGATCTAAAGTAAATTAGCATTGAGTTTGCACATTTGTTTTAATGCATTTATTTTACATTGTAATGTTACAGATAAGTTATTTTACATCTCATGTCAGTTATATTTGTACATATCTTTGTTACATGTGTCAATGCACATTAATGAACAAATAAAATATAAATCTACCAGATTGTAGCCAAAGGCTAATTTCTATCTGCAGTCTTTGGCAGGTTGATGGTAAAAGTGATGGTAAATGTTTATTTATACATTCCATTAATCATTTACACTATATGTATTACACATTGTTTTCTAAATGTGCAACATACATTTTCTTTATAAAATGTGTTTTTGTTCATATTTTGGCTGTCTGGAATGCATTAATTGGATTTACAATATTTCTTACAGGAATTTTTTGAGTGGGTTTTGTCTGAACTTCTGCAATTAACACAGACGTACCACTGTATATCACGTTATTCTCAAACCCATCCCAAATTGTTTTGCAATGAGGTGTGCTCAAGTATCTCAATGCGTTTGTAAGTTGTGCTAACTCAGTAATGGGTGTCTGGACCTGGTCCCTTCCAGCATCTTTACAATCGAACTAGCCTTGACTTGTTGTGCGGTGACATGTCTGCACTCCGTTGACTGGGAGGATCTGCTGTGTCTGGATCCGAGTGGGTGTGCGGCTGCAGGCTGACTGCTGGGCTATGCTTGAAAGACTCTGGCATGTGCTGGTGCCTGCATTTTTCACCCTTGACTGGAAGCATATGCCGCTGCACAATCGAGACAGTGTTAGACAGGCTTGGCGTGAGGGACCCAAACGGCTTCCTCCACATCTGGCAGCGCTTGGCCCTTCTTCCAGGTGATTCACGTCCCATGGGAGAGTGGCTCTGCTACAGTCCCTTGCCCCTCAACGCCTGGGCATCTGGAAGTGTCTGGATCTGTCTAACGCTCACATTTATCTCCACATGCTTTTCCTATACCGTCATCCCACTCCACACCTTCCACACCGCAGGTGACACCATTTAGCAATTTAATTAAACACTTGTATTGTTCTTAAAACATAAACATATATTTTTTGTAACTAATTAATGATGTTATTATTATATCAAAATTATTACACTTTTTATTTTGAACAAGGTTCCTAAACTGGAGATGACACTTTTGAGTAACAGGACTGAAAGTAAAGGGAATGATTTTTTTTAGGATATAATTAGCAAATGAATTAACTATAGCCACATGACACTAATGCTATAGTAATAGCATGTTGTCACTAAGCACATTACAGGAATTCTACAACATCATAAAAATAAACAATCCCCTCCATTTATCTGCTTTCTTTTGTATTTCAAGTTATCATTACATATTCTGTATGTATTGTTGCATTTGAAACAATTGTATTGTAATAATGTCCATTGTCATTTCTGTGTTATTAATATTTACTTCACTAACTGCTTCATTACTATCACCTTTCGTATCATATTTGTACATATCATATTTGCTGATGCTGTTCTGCTGTTGTTGTAGTTGGATGTTATTGTTATTGTTGTGTTTAATGTTGTTGTTGCCTCTATGTCGTATCTCCCTCTTGTCCCTGCAGTTTTCCCCTCTGTCTTCCTTTTTTTCTCTTTCTTTCGCCTCCTGCTCCGGTCCAGCTGCGCCAAATAATAATTAAAATCCTTTTAATAAAATCAAATACAAATAAGGCAACAAGAGAAGTAGCCCACACTTCTCTTTTGTAAAGAAAATGTGTACAGCAAACAAGGGCATCTACATCAACAATATGATGTGTCTGATTAGCTGGACAGGACAACAAATAAAAATAAACACATAATAATAAAATGAACACATCAAAACATCACAATAAAACTTCCTCTGAACCATGTGACTTGTGGAATATTCACATTTTTTCATAAGGGGTATGTGTTAGGGTAACAGATATCTGAACCCACGGACACTACTAAAGTGTGAATTGTACTACAATGTTTATTTTAAACAATAAAGTAATGTTGGAATACGGAATAACACAAATATGCTCAAAAAAGTTTTAGAATGTAATATAATAATTTTAATGTGATATGAAAACTTCTGGAGAATTTAAAATATTATATTTTGTGGTTAAGTCCAAATACTACTATTTAGTGTTCAGAGTGGTTTAAATTGTTTTTTTAACATTCATTTATTAAAAATTCAACCACACAAATGTACAGGCTACTTTGAATAATAAAAAAATACATATTTTACACTCAAATTTAATTTTGTAGTTTTACATTTTTGGAGGCAAATGGCACCAAATTATTTGAAATGCTGCTTTTTTTTTTCAAGAATCTTTTTTGTAATGGGTTCCTGGCCAAAGTAGTAGCACAAATATATTTCACATAAAATACATGTAAAACAACCATAGAATAAACAAACATAGACCAGATATTACAGTTGTAAATCACATCGACTTCATAATCATGATCAGCGTTAAGACAAAGGACATGGGCATTAAGTTTTCAAATACTCATTAATTCTTGGTTTAAAGTGCCCCAAATTTGGCTGGAATTCTAATTTAAAATGGCTCTGTAGTTTACACCAGGATCATACTTAAAAAGCAGTTTCACCAACAACAGTCCTCGTCTGAGCAATGATGTACATAGTATGTCCCTCGGACCTGTGATTTTTAAAAAGCAAGTCATACAGAAAAAACAGAAAACCTTTATAATGCAAAACATACCATTTTTGTTATATTAAACATACCATTTGTTGTTTCATTACTTCACATTCCAGCTATCTTAGCAGTCAGTATGGCTTCATCTCTTCCCCTGCCTGTGGTTTTGCTCTGTGTGTCTGCTCTAGTTGTACATTTTAAAACAGTCTGTATTACTTTACTATTTAACATCATTGATATTTGGAGGTTTGTCCATCGATTCAGGATAATCAACACCCCAAGCGAGATACGTCAAAGAATCGATCATTCACCTAAATGATACACAGGCTCTTGCTGGCTTAAAAACACAGCAGAGGAACAAACGCAGGCAACCATGATGGACATTTCCCCTAAGGACCTGAAAGAGGAAAACATCTCACAACGTCAAGGAAGATCCAATGTCAGCTGTTGAGAAGGAGCACATTTCTATTTCCTATTTGGAGAATGATCATGTAAGGAGTACTTTCTGTGGCTCGTTGAAAAGCAAATATAAGCTAGCTTGGCATGAATAAAAGTATGAGATGAGATGAGTTGAGTACGTAAGGAAAGTGAAAGGAGAAAAAGGTAGAAGGGAACACACACACACACACACCACCACTACACCGCCCTAAAAGGAATGTCACTAGCAGTCTTGGTAATTATGTCCTTAAGCTAGATGGCAGTTAAGGCACAGCTGTGTGTAAGTGTGTGTGTGTGTGTGTGTGTGTGTGTGTGTGTCAGAGTGGCTTGCTGATGACATAAACAGATGTTTGTCGGCGCAAACATGCAGTATGTGTGTGCATATGCTCTATTCTGATCATTAAAGGTTGAAAAAAAATTAACATCTTGCTCCACTTAATGCTGGGCTTCTCAATGGAATTGTCATCCTGATGACACCCCCAACTGAAGGTGTACATCTCTTCTGTCTTTACACAAATATGTGCATGTTTAGAAATTGGTGAACCGTGCAACGTATGTTATGTGTCATCTGGTACACCTGCAGAGGATTTACAGCATGTTAGGATAGGATAGACTTTATAAATTGTATGGTTGCAGTGCAGATACAAAAAGACCAGAAAAATAAGGTAAAAAAACACATGAAAACAAAAGGGAAAGATTAAAGAATACAAAGGACAAAAAATATATCAAAAGAGAACAGAGCTGATGCAACCAGCTGCCACTTCAGCAGTGCCATTTCTACATATAGCTACAAAGTAAAATCCACAAAAAAAAAAAAATAATAAAATATATATATATATATATATATATATATATATATATATATATATATATATATATATATATATATATATATATATATATATATATATATACATACACATTAGAGATGCGCGGTTTGCGGGCACAACCGCGGAGTCCGCGGATTATCCGTGGATCGGGTGGATGAAATTAAAAAAAATTTGATTTTATCCGCGGGTCGGGTCGGGTCGGGCGGTTGAAATAAAAAAAAAAAAGATTTTAAATAGATTCAGGCGGGTGGCAGTTAAACCAATTGGGAAATATATATACATAGTTAAATGTTGTTACCCACATACGAAAAACGAGCAGGCACCTGCTGCATATGCCACAACAGAAGAAAAAAAAAAAAGAGATGGACACTTTTACGGAGCGGAGAAGGGACGCCTCGCCGGGGTCCGGGACCGAGGCCCCTTCCCCGGAGAGGGCCCCACCGGGAGCCGTAGCTGAGGCGATCCGCGAGAAGGGCCCGACGCACGTCCAGGGTCACCACCGCGCCCACCGCACCGACACCCCGCCTCGTCCGCCTTCGCCGCGGCCGGCGTCACGCGCAGCAGGTAAGCAGCTTACCTGCCCGCCACCCCCGTGGCCGGGGGCTCGTAACAGGGGTCACTCCGCGCGCTCCGCCCGCGCAGCTTACCTGCCCGCCACCCCTGTTGCCGGGGGCGCGTAACAGGGGTCACTCCGCGCGCAGTGCGCTCACGAAAGGGGTGGGGCTTACCCTGGTTGATATAGACAGCAGGACGGTGGCCATGGAAGTCGGAACCCGCTAAGGAGTGTGTAACAACCCACCTGCCGAATCAACTAGCCCTGAAAATGGGTGGCGCTGAAGCGTCGGGCCCATACCCGGCCGTCGCCAGCAGCGAGACGCGCTTGGAGGTGCGCTCAGCGCGGCTCCCATATGATTGCGCACTGGTGTGCGTCTGGGTCGTGACAGTGTGGCACGCGAATGTCTGTGCTGCATTGGATCAGTCTCCTTTCTTTAACAGGCAAAAGCTTTATAACCTCACTAATGCCTTGCATCGTCTATATTAGATATATAACAATGGGCGGGTGCGGGCGGGTGCGGTTCTGATCAAATGTTACATCGGGTGGATGGCGGAGGGTTGACGACTTTCTGATGCGGTTGCGGATGAAATAATTGCCTATCCGCGCATCTCTAATACACATACATATATATATATATATATATATATATATATATATATATATATATATATATATATATATATATATATATATATATATATATATATTAGGGCTGCAGCTAACTATTATTTTTCTATCGATTAATCTATAGATTATTTTTTCGATTAATCGGTTAATCTATAGATTATTTTTTCGATTAATCTATAGATTATTTTTCCTTTTACCGATTATTTTTTTTATTTAAAATGAAGAGGAAAAAATAAATGTAGGCCAGTTTTTTCAAAAGGCATGCCTTTTATTTACAAAAAAAAAAGGTATGGCCACTCAGTCAACATTGACAACAACATGACAAAATATTCTGTAACAATGTAAACATTTAAAACTTTTAACATTTAACAAAATTAAAAGTAGCTTATTTGCTTTTTAATGTGCAAATATAAAAGTAAACATCCAGTGCCAATCTTAATATTCTGCAATAGTATAAGCATTTCAAAAGTAAAAGTATTGCTTATTTTGCTTTAAAATGTGCAAAAATAAAGATAAACATCCAATACAAAAAAGTGCAGACGGAAATATTCTGTAACAACAGTGTAAACATTTCAACAAAAGTAGAAGTATTGCTTATTTGCTAAAATGTGCAAAAATAAAGATAAACATCCAATACAAAAAAGTGTACAGTGTAAACATTTCAACAAAAGTAAAAGTATTGCTTATTTTGCTTAATAACACAACAATGATAGTATGATTAAAGTGAAAGTTAATTGTTGGTTTGTACATAGTATATGTAACTGTTAATGTTGTAAAAGGTATTTGCACAACTAATAAACGTTAGCGTTTGTGACACGTCTTGTGCCGTCGGGTTCTTTCAGGACCGACAGACTGAACGCCAGACGGCTTTGCCAAGTTTACAATCTTTTAATTTTACACAGTCTTTTCTCTTCCAACTCTTTTCTCTTTCTTTCCTCACTTTTCAGCTCCTCTTCCTCGCCCGCTCGTCGTCCTCTGTCTCTGGCTCTCCTCTATGGCGTCACATTAGTGCCAAAAATCCGAGCGCATAAAAACTGTTATCGCGCGCTAATTCTCCACTTCGTGCGCACGCGCGACACCATTTTGTGCGCGCGTGGTGCCTTTTTGCGCGCACGCGATGCCTTTCTGCGCGCTCTTTGTGTACTCCTGACATCTCTCCTCGCGCTGTCATGTTTCTTTTTGGCACTTTGGGGGCGGATATGCTTAGATGGCCCCTCCTTTCTGATTGGCTGTGAGCATTTTTCATATGACCAATCATTCTCCAGCGTAGCAACGTTGTAGCCATCTTACCTCGGACATCTAGCCTCAATAATTACATTGATGTCAATGGTACATGTACTAATTAAATTACCATAACTTGCTCGATTTTCGACCAATTTACAAACGGTTTGCCTTGTTACAAATCTTATTACATGTAGATATGACATAGGATGCTGTACCTGTTGAAATTACCTCTTTCGCTTTAAAAAAAAATGACTTAATTGTGCAACATAGTTGTGTAGGGTCCCTGTTAGTCAGTTCTCTGATTATTTTAAACTGTTTCAGAATACATTATTAAAAGCTATTTTTAACATTTTAAAAACAAAATTCAAAGATGATTTCATTAATTTTATGGCTGAATCAAAAGAAATTCCATAAATTAGAAAACAAATGTTCAAGAAGAAGTGAAAATATAAAATAATGTTATGGTTGGATGTTATTGCTGGTGGACCAGTTCTGGCTGAAAGATGTGATTATGGTGTTTGTTGTCTTATTATTTATTTGGGTCACATTTTGTATTACACTGTATTGTGTTTATGTGGTATGAAATAACCTTCATCAGCAACATTTTTTTATCCACTTCTTCCTCCGTAAATCTTGATACATATTGACGATGACACGCCCTGCTATACTTCTGATTGGCTCTGAGCATTTTTCAGCATTTTTCGCCTGACCAATCAGAAAGAAGGAGCCGTCTAAGCATATCCGCCCCCAAAGTGCCAAGAAGAAACATGACAGCGCGAGGAGAGATGCCAGGAGTACACAGAGAGCGCGCAGAAAGTCGTCGCGCGCGCGCAAAAAGGCACCACGCGCGCGCAAAAGGGTGTCGCGCGCGCGCACGAAGTGGAGAATCAGCGCGCGATAACAGTTTTTATGCGCTCGGATTTTTGGCACTAATGTGACGCCATAGCACGATTGCGGCGTCGCTCCCGGCGCGCCCCGCCTCGCCTCTCGCTCGCCGGCCCCGCCTCTCCACAACGTTAAAGAGGAGCGCGTCTTTGTAAACACTGAACAGGCACGCCAAATGCGCCTCTCAGGGCGAAACGGTGCTTTAGTTTATGAATTTACAACGCAGATACAAATGACACATTCATGTTTTTATGTAATGATGACAACGTATACTCAAGCGGACGATTGACTAGTTGATGGTGATGGCAAGAACGCTGTCGGTTTTCTTTTCAAATGTTCGTTCATAGCCGTTGTGCTGCTATGATAGGCCATTTCCGCTCGACACAGTGTGCATACAACAACATTATTAGGCCGTTTATTGAAATACTCCCACTCTTTTGACGACTTTTGACGTGCTTTTTTCCCCCTCGCTCGCACCGCTTGCATCGTCGGCTTTGCGCTCCACCATGACAGTAGTGTGACGTAAATATGCGACGCATCGACGCACAAAAACCGCGTCAACGTATTTACGTAACCGATGACGTCGACTACGTCGACGCGTCGTTTCAGCCTTAATATATATATATATACATTATATATAAATAAATAATACATACTGCGCAAATACGATTGCACCATGCATAGGCAAACAATAAAACAAAACAGAAACACAATTTCAACACCCACATACTGTACACTACAGTGGGCTCTGCAGTGCTCCACACCTTCGTCTCCTGGAATAGGGGTCAGCACAGCCAGAGACAGGAACAGTCCCAACAAAACAACCAAGGGAGCTGACTCCGTCCCAGGCTGCCCACATGTCTCGGCCAATGTCCAGTCTGCAGGTTGTTACGATTTAGAAGGCTTTTTAGAATTTTAGTGCATAATATGAGATCAATGTATGCCTTACACTCAATGATGGTTAGGCAGATATCGGGAACTTTGAACAACCTTCAATACAGAATTGGGATATGGTTTCAGATGAAAGCTGGCAAGGTTCAAGGATTAAAGACGAAAGCATCGTACACTCTTACATGAAGGTCTCTCCAGACTAAAGCATCATATGTTCATCCATCCATCCATCCATTTTCTACAGCTTGTCCCTTACGGGATCGCGGGGGGTGATGGAGCCTATCCCAGCTGCACACAGGCGGAAGACGGTGTACACCCTGGACAAGTCAACACCTCATCGCAGGACAAACCATATTACGTTAAAAGTTTGTTCATTAACAAAGTTGATATGTGTATTCAATTTTCCAGAAATCTCTGTAAGTGTGTGTGTGTTTTTTGATGCAATTAAATGTAACTGATGGAAAAAAATTCTGAGAAATGTCCTTCTTCCTCTGAACAAAACGTACACTTGTTCCGGTGGACTGAACGAGGTCTGAGAAAGCCAGTCGCCGAACACAAATGAGCGAGTCCATGGAGACCAAAGCTTGTACCGGTACATACCGACACTCGACACATGCTCCTCAGCCCTGTCTCTTCCTCCCTCCTCTGGTCTCTCCATGTGGACTGTGGTGTGGCAGAGAGCCAGCAGCTGGTCTCCGGTGCAAACATGGTCATGCATGGCCAAAGAACCTAAAGTTTACAAAAAGAGCACCAAAAATCACTAAAGTGCCATTACTTGTTGTGCAGTCCCAAAAGGGCCCGAACCAAAAGGCAAAAAAGCACATGAAAACAAGAGGGATACATCAAGAACACAAAAGGAGAACACACAAGAGCACAGAGCTCCTGCAACCAGCAGCCACTACCGTGATAATTATAATTGACTTTATTTATTGCAGTAGCTGTCACTGTCTAACACCCACAAACGTACATAGAAAACCTTGCTTTCTCAAACACTATGTAGAAAGTTATATTTTCACATTTTGGTCACACTTATGTTGTCCGTTTGGCATTTCGTATTCTCCGCTTTGTGTTTGAGGCAACCTACTTAGTGACCTAGTGGTTAGAGTGTTCGCCCTGAGATCGGTAGGTTGTGTGTTCAAACCCCGGCCGAGTCATACCAAAGACTATAAAAATGGGACCTATTACCTCCCTGCTTGGCACTCAGCATCAAGGGTTGGAATTGGGGGTTAAATCACCAAAAATTATTCCCGGGCGCGGCACCGCTGCTGCCCACTGCTCCCCTCCCCTCCCAGGGGGTGAACAAGGGGATGGGTCAAATACAGAGGACACATTTCACCACACCTAGTGTGTTTGTGACAATCATTGGTACTTTAACTTAACTTAACTTTAACTGGGTCTGGTGATTGGTGTGGTGCAGCAAGACAGGTGGACGCAATTGGCCATGATCCCCATTCTTAAACCCTGTGTCTACACCAAGAATCGTAATCTTCAAGGCTCTGCAAGGGAGACCTAAATCTTTTTGTGTGTGCCACAACATCCTTGTTACCTTTTGGCTTGTTACTAGCTTCGAGGTATTAATTCTTAATTTTTTGTACTTAAGTAGTTTTTGCCCTCTGTTAGGGTAAGTTTGTGGCATTGTGGTTGCATTGCTGCGATAGTCCTGTTCTCATATTCTCCGGAGGACTAGCAGGAAACTGCAGGAGTGGCATTTAGATAGGAAATAATATTTTTTCAATAATGAAAGCAAACATTTACAAAAATTAAGTTACGAGGACAAGGGAAGCTATGGAAAAGCTTTGCAAGGAACTTAGCCCATGAGTAGCTGATTGCACAGGAATCAGAGAATAACAAAACAAATGCAAGCTTGTCGCATGAAGCGAGGAGTGATCCAGCAACTTAAGGCAGGGAGACACCAGAATATAAAGGAGAGTGATTAGCGGCAGAAACAGGCGAGAACGATAATCAGTAACTGATGGCAGGTGTAAACAATTAGGGTCCATGGTAACCAAAAGTAAACGAAAGGAAAGAGGGTAGAGAATGGAAACAGACTTAAACATGGGAAAAAAGCTAATTATTTTATTGTTTTGATTTTGTACGGTGTCCTTGAGTGCCCAGAAAGGTGCCTTATAAGTGAAATGTATTATTATTTTTATGTTATTAAACATAGGAAAAAAGCTAATAAACCTAAATCAACGGGCCATGACAAAGTATTTGATGCCTAAGCTGTAATATTCCAAAAAGGAGTTCAGCATTAGCATCTGTGACTGTGGGGGGGGGCATTTGCGACCCTCAGACCTCAGAGATGCTGTCATTGAGAAGAAAAGGGGAAATCATTTTTACCGCACAGTGGACAAACACTCACCTCCATTGTGCCGTGCAGCAGGCCCGGCCCTAATCAATGTGGCGCCCTAGGCAAGATTTTAGGTGGCGCCCCCCCACATCGGCAGTGAAGTGTATATACTCACAAGAACCCGAATACCTTTGTCTTTGACCTTTTTTTTTTTACTTACAACTATACCTAATATATAAAGGGGTGGAAAAGTGACTATTACCTGCAGGGCAAACATTAGCTAACCAGAAGGCAATAATGTAAACAAAAAACACCTGCTTAAAAGATCTAATACAAATGTCCCTGAGGAATGTAAGGTGGGAGTACTGTAATTACCTAACGTTACATTATTATTTTCCATAACAATTTAGCCCCCTCCACAATATTAACCCGACGTTAAAACAGAACTAGCTATTTATTGATTAGCAATTGCCGAATCATGCAACATTAGCTTAATGCTAAAAAGCCAGGTTACTATCACATTCTGTAACAGACAAATAATTTCATGTAGGCTAACGTTACCTACCTGCTACCTCTGTCTTTTCTCGTTTCTCCTCTTCTTTTCTCTTTTTTCTTCCCTGGGCACCTGACAGTTTTGGCCGTTTTGACATCTTGTGTTGATTTTTTGATGTGGTGACGTCCAAAAAGAGTCATGATACGGGAAAGGAGGGGGCGCACCGTGCGTGGGGAGGAGGGGGGGCGTAATGTTGTAACAAATAATATTTCTATTAAATAGGCTTTACTTTGCATTTTAATTAACGTGAGATTATTTTTTGTATTTAGAAATAATAGTAACAACTTTTTTTTCCTTTTTTTTTTTCTCCAACATTTGTGGCACTGGCATGGCGCCCCCTGATGGACCGCGCCCTTAGCATTTGCCTATACGGCCTATGCCACGGGCCGGCCCTGCCGTGCAGCCAGGGGCCAGCACCATATACACTGAATACAACCTTCTGGGGCCATTTCTGTGCTTGCCTCCGGGACACACAGCCAACTCAAATTGCCAAACAAACTCCAAAATACAGAGACGAACATTTCCCAAATGACTTCTACGTGTCAGGTGATGTGTTTTTTTACACATATGATGACTACTTGTCGCCATAAAGCTGTGTGGAATAACACCTGCTACCACTGCAGCCAGTTGCGGACGCGACCACCAATTAAACATCTTAGTTGGTAAATTCATGATAATTTGACAACTTCTGATACTATAGTTGGACTACTTTGGTGTTATAACACCTCTCTACTTGATGCACAGCTTGCTTTCATCGGTATGTAATTGTTGTTACAACAGTAATTACCTGGTAGCTTTTCCAAAAGTGTTTTGTTTACATCTTTTCTTAAAGTTCAACTGAAGTTATTATTAGTATTTGTTCATAATTAATACAGGACATGTCTGTTTGTCTGTGTCTATTTAAAAAAGAGACACAATACATTGTTCTGACCTGATACATGATACACAAACATCTTTTTCACCATGCAAAGATTCCATCTGCATGGAATCGTAATGTTTTAAAATGGATTGTTAGTTAACCGTATCGTAACCTATGTATCGAGATTCATATCGGATCGCCATTTACGATAGAGATGTACACCCCTAATGTGTGTGTGTATATATATATATATAGCTGGGATTAGACCGCCGTGAGACAGGTTTAGTTTTCACCCTACTGATGATGTGTTGTTGCAATAGTAATTTAATACATATATATATATATATATATATATATATATATATATATATATATATATATATATATATATACATACAGTATATATAAATATATATATATATATATATATGTATGTGTGGGAAAAAAATCACAAGACTATTTCATCTCTACAGGCCTGTTTCATGAGGGGGGGTTCCCTCAATCATCAGGAGATTTTAATGGGAGCATTCACATACCATGGATTATATAGGGCACAGAGTGGGTGGGTACAGTATATATATATATATATATATATATATATATATATATATATATATATATATATATATATATATATATATATATATATATAGCTGGGATTAGACCGCCGTGAGACAGGTTAGAGGTTAGTTTTCACCCTACTGATGATGTGTTGTTGCAATAGTAATTTTATATATATATATATATATATATATATATATATATATATATATATATATTAGGGCTGCCAAGTGATTGATTTTTTAATCAGATTAATCACACTCGAAACTTGTGAAAAAAGTCGCCAAGAGGATTGGCAACAAAGCCTTCGCCATCTTAAAGTTTCGCTTTAAGATGGTGTTTTAAACTTGATGTGCGCCGATGATAAGAACGTTTGTCGCTGCAATACCAACAAGTTACCATAGTTTTATTCAAAGTTCTGTTTTGAAACGAAATTGGCTGACCCTCATCTCAATATAGCCCCCCAAGTCAAATTAATTGCCCAGGTCTGGCATATTGTCTTTGTTAATTTCCATGCCGCCTGCCATGATACATTTTTGTAAATTTTTTCTTGCAAGATATGGTAATTTTTTTGCAATACCAACAACTTACCTCAGTTTTATTAAAAGTTCTGTTTTGAAGTGAAATTGGCCGTCCCTCATTGCGTTCACTGACCGTGTAATAAATGCACACGTCTTTTGGGTTAAGACTTAACACAATGCGATTTATTTTCATTCATATTTGACAACATGATCATTTTATTTTATTAATCATATATATATATATACACATGTATATACAAACCCCGTTTCCATATGAGTTGGGAAATTGTGTTAGATGTAAATATAAACGGAATACAATGATTTGCAAATCATCTTCAACCTATATTCAGTTGAATATGCTACAAAGACAACATATTTGATGTTCAAACTAATAAACTTTTTTTTTTTTGCAAATAATCATTAACTTTTGAATTTGATGCCAGCAACACGTGACAAAGAAGTTGGGAAATGTGGCAATAAATACTGATAAAGTTGAGGAATGCTCATCAAAGACTTATTTGGAACATCCCACAGGTGAACAGGCAAATTGGGAACAGGTGGGTGCCATGATTGGGAATACAAATAGATTCCATGAAATGCTCAGTCATTCACAAACAAGGATGGGGCGAGGGTCACCACTTTGTCAACAAATGCGTGAGCAAATTGTTGAACAGTTTAAGAAAAACCTTTCTCAACCAGCTATTGCAAGGAATTTAGGGATTTCCCCATCTACGGTCCGTAATATCATCAAAGGGTTCAGAGAATCTGGAAAAATCACTGCACGTAAGTAGGGATGTTTCGATCCAGGTTTTTGCACTTCTGTTCCGATACCGATATTGTTTTTGCATTTCCGATCCGATACCGATACTGACCGATAACGATACTGACCGATACTGGCCTATCCGAGCATGTATTAAAGTTTAAAGTTATTTAGCCTACTTAGTTGTCAGAATCATGTTGAAAAGGGTTTTAGTACTCTTGATAACAACTAGCCAGCTGAATTAGGGGAGTTTGAATAATACACAATGGTTGGTAACAAGAAACTGATCTGTTTATTCAAGGATAAACACAAAATAGACAAAATTATACATGACAAACAGAAATGGCATCATTGAAGCTAGGGCAGGGCGATATGGCCTTTTTTTAATATTGCGATATTTTAAGGCCATATTGCGATACACGATATATATCTCGATATTTTGCCTTAGCCTTGAATGAACACTTGATGCAAATAATCACAGCAGTATGATGATTCTGTGTTTTGATTGATTGATTGAGACTTTTATTAGTAGGTTGCACAGTGAAGTACATATTCCGTACAATTGACCACTAAATGGTAACACCCCAATAAGTTTTTCAACTTGTTTAAGTCGGGGTCCACTTAAATTGATTCATGATACAGATATATACTATCAGATATATACTCTCATCATAATACAGTCATCACACAAGATAAACACATTGAATTATTTACATTATTTATAATCCGGGGTGTGGAGGGGGGCGTCGGATGTAAGTGTCAAAAAGACAGCCAAAAGAGTTTGATATGAGAATAAATCTAAAGTTAAAATAAAGGGTAGTCATGCACCCATTTGCAGGAAATGTAGTCTTGATTTTCAAAATGTTCTTTAAAGGATTGCATGTCTACATTAAAACATTCTTCTTCATACTGCATTAATATATGCTACTTTTAAACTTTCATGCAGAGAAGGAAATCACAACTAAAAAAATCACTAATTTTTTCATACGGTGTTGTTCTGGAAATGTTTGCCTCGGCATTTTGATGGTGTGGGCGTGTGGCACCGAATGGAAATAAGCGTCTCGACAGACGTTATAATATTTGAACAATGATGACGAAAACTGTTTTCTCTGTCGTGTCCGTGTGTCGAAAATTGTTATGCGCTTATTTTTTTATTTGATTTTGTGCGTGGCAAATAATTGTTATGCGCAGTGGACGCTTGAGCAGTTTGCAATTGCACAGGTGCGCACCTTAGAGAGAACGTTGGTCACACGGCTGCGCTAGCATCACAGCTAACGTTAGCCATGCTGCTATCTCTCTGCTCGGGGAGGACGTATACGTATGTGACGTATGACGTGACAGTATGTGACGTGTGTAAGAAGGTGTGCTTGCTGTCTGTGAGAGGGAGACACAGGAAAGAGTGAGAAGAGCCTGTCGTGTAATGCCAGCAGCTAAAAGCAACTGTGTGAGAATTCACAGACCTGTGGATGTGTTGAAGGTGTGCTGGAAAATGCGGAACGGAAATTAGGGAGCAGCAGAAAAGTGGAATGTATTATTTAAATCGGTGCGTTGGAAAACACGGACCGGAGTTTTTTATAAACTGGATCTGGATCGGCATTTTCCCCTGCCTTGCCGATACGCAATTTTTGACAAATATCGGCAGCCGATCCGATCCAAATATCGGATCGGGACATCCCTACACGTAAGCAGCTAAGCCGTGACCTTCGCTCCCTCAGGCTGTACTGCAGCAACAAGCGACATCAGTGTGCAAAGGATATCACCACATGGGCTCAGGAACACTTCAGAAACCCACTGTCAGTAACTACAGTTGGTCGCTACATCTGTAAGTGCAAGTTAAAACTCTCCTATGCAAGGCGAAAACCGTTTATCAACAACACCCAGAAACGCCGTCGGCTTCGCTGGGCCTGAGCTCATCTAAGATGGACTGATACAAAGTGGAAAAGTGTTCTGTGGTCTGACGAGTCCACATTTCAAATTGTTTTTGAAAACTGTGGACGTCGTGTCCTCCGGACCAAAGAGGAAAAGAACCATCCGGATTGTTATAGGCGCAAAGTTGAAAAGCCAGCATCTGTGATGGTATGGGGGTGTATTAGTGCCCAAGACATGGGTAACTTACACATCTGTGAAGGCGCCATTAATGCTGAAAGGTACATACAGGTTTTGGAGCAACATATGTTGCCATCCAAGCAACGTTACCATGGACGCCCCTGCTTATTTCAGCAAGACAATACCAAGCCATGTGTTACATCAACGTGGCTTCATAGTAAAAGAGTGCGGGTACTAGACTGGCCTGCCTGTAGTCCAGACCCGTCTCCCATTGAAAATGTGTGGCGCATTATGAAGTCTAAAATACCACAATGGAGACCCAGGGACTGTTGAACAACTTAAGCTGTACATCAAGCAAGAATGGGAATGAATTCCACCTGAGAAGCTTAAAAAATGTGTCTCCTCAGTTCCCAATCGTTTATTGAGTGTTGTTAAAAGAAAAGGTGATGTAACACAGTGGTGAACATGCCCTTTCCCAACTACTTTGGCACGTGTTGCAGCCATGAAATTCTAAGTTAATTATTATTTGCAAAAAAATAAATAAAGTTTATGAGTTTGAACATCAAATATCTTGTCTTTGTAGTGCATTCAATTGAATATGGGTTGAAAAGGATTTGCAAATCATTGTATTCCGTTTATATTTACATCTAACACAATTTCCCAACTCATATGGAAACGGGGTTTGTACATACACATGTATATATATATATATATATACACACACGTATATACGGTATATATACGTGTGCATATATATTATATTTATATTATATATTATATATATATATATATATATATATATATATATATATATATATATATATATATATATATATATATACATATATGTATATATATATATACAAAGGTCCTGGAGTATGGAGTATGCATGTTCTCCCCGTGACTGCGTGAGTTCCCTCCGGGTACTCTGGCTTCCTCCGGGGGTAGGTTGATTGGCAACACTAAATTGACTCTAGTGTGTGAATGTGAGTGTAAATGTTGTTGTTGTTGGAATCTGTGTTGGTCCTGTGATGAGGTGGTAACTTGTCCAGGGTGTACCCCTTCTGCCACCCGAGTGCAGCTGGGATAGGCTCCAGCACCCCCCGTGAACCCAAGAGGGACAAGCGGTAGAAAATGGATGGATGGATGGATGGTTTTAATTCATTCAATTAATTATTTACTAAATATTAGGTTTTTTTCTTTTTTTAGCGGCCTTTAATTTGGCTACAACCATCTCACCTGGAGGATTGATGCTCTTTTGGCTCTTTCTTTTTAATTTGGTTTCCTTATTTTGTTCCTTAAGTTTGGCTGTTTGGATTGTATTTATTTTTTTATTATTTCTGTCGAGCGGACCGAGTTCGGGGCCCGACGCTGACGGCGGCCTCGGCCTGCTCTGTTCCTTTTTGCCAGGGCCGTATCTAAGGGCTGCTTTGGGGACATATGACCCACGTCCAGAAATTATGACTATCAATATATTTTAAATATTTATTTGTTTCTTTTGTATTTCATTGTATCCAGTTTAGTTCACACCATTTTTGTTTAAGCCCTTGGGAATGTTTTATTAAACCCTTTTTTGTGTTTTGTTTCAGGTGCTGGTGGCTGAGAGCAGCAGTTTAACCCTGGGTGGTGGTGTGTTCTTCACAGTCCCCTCCTATTTTTGCTTGTGTGTGTATGTGCAGTGTTATGGGTGGTTCATTTTGGGGATCCATTCTCCTTCTTTGGTTTTCTGACGCCTTGTAAGCCCCAGCCCTGACTCCAAACATCCCAGAACAAGCTAGTCAGATTACTTCTAGACCTCCACCCCAGATCACACCTCACTCCTACCCACTTTTTCAAAGTGGGCTGGCTCAGGGTGGAGGACAGAGTAAAACAACTTGCACTGAGCCTAGTCTATAAAATCCACTACACCTCCCTGATACCGATGTACATGTCAAACTACTTCCTTAACGTAAATGACCGCCATAACCACACACCAGGGGGAGCTCCACTAACCAAGTTAAACCCAGATTCCGATCTAACAAAGGTCTTAACTCATTCTCCTTCTATGCCACATCAATGCGGAATGCGCTCCCAACAGGTGTAAAAAAAGGGCATCTCTATCCTCCTTCAAAACCGCAATAAAAGTTCACCTCCAGGCAACTTCAACCCTAAACTAACACCCTACCCGGATTGTTAACAATCAAATGTAAATAATCAAATGTAGATACTTTTTCTTATGCCTTCTGATCTCTCTCTCTCTCTCTCTCTCTCTCTCTCTCTCTCTCTCTCTCTCTCTCTCTCTCTCTCTCTCTCACTCTCTCTCTCTCTCTCTCTCTCTCTCTCTCTCTCTTTGTTCTTTGTCCACTTCTTGCTGTACATATCCTACCAAGTCAGACCTACACTGTTTCAATGTCCATTTCTCTGTTCTCAATTGTTGATGACTGAAGTGATGATAACAACCAAACCTAACCCTCCGCCCCCCTCTCCTCCACATCCCACACCCCGGATTGTAAATAATGTAAATAATTCAATGTATATACCCTGATGATTATCTTGTGTGATGACTGTATTATGATGATAGCATATATCTGATAGTATATATCTGTATTATGAATCAATTTAAGTGGACACCGACTTAAACAAGTTGAAAAACTTATTCGGGTGTTACCATTTAGTGGTCAATTGTACGGAATATGTACTTCACTGTGCAACCTACTAATAAAAATCTCAATCAATCAATCAAATTCCCCCTGCTTGCCCAAGTGTCTGCTTTATTGTATGGTGTGTGTGACATTTTGTTTCTTTTCTTTAATTTTATTAATAAAGTTTAGTTACTTTTAAACGATCAACCGTCTGTTGCCCAGTGGTATTTACGAGCATGTGTGCTTTTGTGTAGTTAAAATCTCAAGCTTAGTATTTCCAGGGGTGCAATTCCTCAGATGGCACACATACATCCTGGTATTACTCTCTCTCATATACATTTATATATATATATATATATATATATATATATATATATATATATATATATATATATAAATTCCCCAATATTAGGACACAAATGTAAGTGGGTCGTCAAAATGTAATACAGGCACGTCTTTAAACGCAAACTGCAAGTCATTAATTTGTAAAAATTAAATGCATATATGTATAAGTATTTGCAACAAAATAGCATGCAAGGTTACAGATAGTAAACACTTTGGGTGTCCCACGATTCGATTCAATATCGATTCTTGGGGTCACGATTCGATTATAAATCGATTTTTTTCCATTCATCGCGATTCTCGATTCAAAAACGATATTTTTCCGATTCAAAACGATTCTCTATTCATTCAATACATAGGATTTCAGCAGGATCTACCCCAGTCTGCTGACATGCAAGCAGAGTAGTAGATTTTTGTAAAAAGCTTTTATAATTGTAAAGGACAATGTTTTATCAACTGATTGCAATAATGTAAATTTGTTTTAACTATTAAATGAACCAAAAATATGACTTATTTTATCTTTATGAAAATATTGGACACAGTGTGTTGTCAAGCTTATGAGATGCGATGCAAGTGTAAGCCACTGTGACACTATTGTTCATTTATTTTTTTTTTTATAAATGTCTAATGATAATGTCAATGAGGGATTTTTAATCACTGCTATGTTGAAATTGTTACTAATATTGATACTGTTGTTGATAATATTCATTTTTGTTTCACTACTTTTGGATTGTTCTGTGTCGTGTTTGTGTCTCCTCTCAATTGCTCTGTTCTGATTGTTGCTGGGTCGGGTTTGGTTTTGGAATTGGACTGCATTGTTATGGTATTGTTGTGTATTGTTTTGTTGGATTGATTAATTACAAAAATAAAAAAATAAAAAAATAAAAATAAAATCGATTTTTGAAAAATGAGATTTGATACTGAATCGTACAACGTGAGAATGGCGATTTGAATTTGAAACGATTTTTTCCCACACCCCTAATAAATAGTGGCTTGATTGGCAATTGCCACGAGGTGTGCCAGACTGCCAATCAGGTACAGAGGAGGGAAACAAGCGCTCAGGGAGACGTGCAGGAAAAGGAACCCAAATAAGAGCGCTGACAGGAAATAAAACACAAACAGAGGAAAAACTAAAACATAACCAAACTGTCGGTGACAAGCCTTACACCTAACCTTATTTACCTGTCTTTCCCTTTCTCTATTGCAGGGGTCACCAACCTTTTTGAAACCAAGAGCTACTTCTTGGGTACTGATTAATGCGAAAGGCTACCAGTTTGATACACACTTAAATAAATTGCCAGAAATAGCCAATTTGCTCAATTTACCTTTAACTCTATGTTATTATTAATAATTAATGATATTTATCTTTGTGGAAACACTGATCATATTAATGATTTCTCACAATAAATATATATAGAAACAGATAAATATCAATATGCAACACTTTATTTGTATATTTTCTCTAAGTGCACATTTTTCAAATTGAACATTTTCAAATGATCACTTCTAAGACAGTCTTGTGAAATCACAATATCCCATTTTAACTAGCCAGCAACTAACATTTTTTAACAAATCATGAATTACTTTGCACCATGTTTGTACAAATAATAAGCCATGTAAAATACAAAAGTCAGTCAAAGTTGTTAGAATATATAACAAATTGGACCAAGCTATATTTCTAACAAAGACAAATGATTATTTCTTTTAGATTTTCCAGAACAAAAATTTTAAAAGAAATTCAAAAGACTTTGAAATAATATTTATATTTGATTCAACAGATTTTGTAGATTTGCCAGAATATTTTTTTGAATTTTAATCATAATAAGTTTGAAGAAATATTTCACAAATATTCTTCGTCGAAAAAACAGAAGCTAAAATGAAGAATTCAATTAAAATGTATTTATTATTCTTTACAATAAAAAAAATAAATTTACTTGAACATTGATTTAAATTGTCAGGAAAGAAGAGGAAGGAATTTAAAAGGTAAAAAGGTATATGTGTTTAAAAATCCTAAAATCATTTTTAAGGTTGTATTTTTTCTCTAAAATTGTCTTTCTGAAAGTTATAAGAAGCAAAGTAAAAAAATAAATGAATTTATTTAAACAAGTGAAGACCAAGTCTTTAAAATATTTTCTTGGATTTTCAAATTCTATTTGAGTTTTGTCTCTCTTAGAATTAAAAATGTCGAGCAAAGCGAGACCAGCTTGCTAGTAAATAAATAACATTTAAAAATAGAGGCAGCTCACTGGTAAGTGCTGCTATTTGAGCTATTTTTAGAACAGGCCAGCGGGCGACTCATCTGGTCCTTACGGGCGACCTGGTGCCCGCGGGTAACCCCTGCTCTATTGTATTTTCTACAAAGTATTAAAACATGTCCTACACTTTCTATCTGATGGCAACAATCACACAGCCTGTATTATGTTTGTCTATCAATTTCAATGAACTATTTAGATATGTATGTCCTAATCTCATTCTAGTAATAATGTCTTTTTCCTTCCTATTTCTTTTGCCTCCTCTCATTACACCTACTCTCCTCTGGACTTTGTAATATTTCCTACCTTTTGTTTCCTTATTCCAATTATCTTGCCACTTTGTATTGTGTTCTACCTTAACTAAATTCTTCACTTCTTCTTTAGTGTGTTACGGCTCAAGCTCCTGCCGCCGCACATTCAGCTGTGCGCTCCTCTGAGCGCATCACTGGACACGCCCACGGATGTTGCTCTCCTGCTGCTGCCGCACCTCCGCGCGGCTGCACTCAATCGGGAATCAGCACACCTGACGCTGATGCGGACTCCACTCCCTTCTTAAGGCAGCGTGTCAGAGTGCCAGAACATAGTTACATGTATCCGTACAGTAAGCCCTACACGTCTCTAGCTCTCCTCGCCTATGTCACGTGCTTCCTTGCTCTCTGTGTCTCCCCTCCTCTGTGCTCACCGTGTCTTATCCTGTGTCGTCATCCTGCAGCTTCGCGTCATTCCCTGGTTTGGAGCTGGTACCAGATAAATGTTACCATCATACTTGCGAACTCTCCCGAGTTCGAGACTCCCGAATTTCAGTGCCCCTCCCGAAAATCTACCGGGGCAACCATTCTCCCGAATTTCTCCCGATTTCCACGCAGTCAAAAATATTGGGGGCGTGCCTTAAAGGCACTGCATTTAGCGTCCTCTCTCACCTGAAAAGAAGACTATTATATATATCTCCATTATCCATAGGTTTATCCATAACCCATAAAGTAGGCAGGCACAGAGCTATTTCTCAGCATGTGTTTTTCCAGCGGCACATGAATACACTGACACACAACATCCGGATTCCCATCATGCATTGCTTCAAAACTAGTAATGTCCAAAAACATAACAGAGACTAAGCAGAAGAACGAAGAAGAGACATGGCGACGACCAGGCCCGGCCCTAACCAATCTGGCGCCCTAGGCAAGATTTTAGGTGGCGCCCCCCCACATCCGCAGTGAAGTGTATATACTCACAAGAAACCGAATAGCTTTGTCTTTGACCTTTTTTTATTACTTACAACTATACCTAATATATAAAGGAGTGGAAAAGTGACTATTACCTGCAGGGCAAACATTAGCTAACCAGAAGGCAATAACAATGTAAACAAAAAACACCTGCTTAAAAGATCTAATACAAATGTCCCTGAGGAATGTAAGGTGGGAGTACTGTAATTACCTAACGTTACATTATTATTTTCCATAACAATTTAGCCTAGGGTGACCAGGTGTCCGGATTTAGGGCGGACAGTCCGGATTTTTTATGCCCTGTCCGGCGTCCGGCGCAGCATCAAGCCGGACATGTATTTGTCCTCCTTTTTGAGGCACTAGGCTTGAAGAGCGGAGTTTTTTCATCTTTGCTGGGCTGCATCGCGATAGCCAATCAAAGACCGTAAAAAATGCCCCCAACGCAGTAACATATCAAATGATTGGCTAAGAGCTGTGTCGGATACAAATCTGCTTATCATTGGTTAAAAAAGTAAACAAGGGTTCATGTGCTGCTGCGGCATGACATTGACAGAAAGTTAGCATCATGCCAAAACGCAAGACCTCGTTTAATTCTGAATGGACAAAAGAGCACGAATTTATAACGAAAAGCAGTCGAGACTCATTCCATGGCTTCTGCACACTTTGTCGATGTGATGTCGACGTAAGTAGTCAGGGGAAAGCTGCAATTGAACGGCATACGGGTACGGATAAACATAAAAGTAATAAACGTGCGGCACCTCTTCAATGAGGACATTTTTTCGTGAAGTTTCGTCGCCCCTGGATGACAAGATAACCGCTGCGAGCTGTAAGGTGTACCATGCTGTAAAGCAGTGGTTCTCAAATGGTACCCTGGGGGTATGTAATGTAATGTAAGTTCATAAACTGAACATCAAATCAAGTCGGCTATTCCATTCATTACCATAAACCCAGAGTTTCCCCCATGCCATGATGGTTTGACCCTCACTAAAATGTATGTCAAAAAGAACTGTGAAAAGAAATGCAACAATGCAATATTCAGTGTTGACAGCTACATTTTTTGTAGACATGTTCCATAAATATTGATGTTAAAGATTTCTTTTTTTGTGAAGAAATGTTTAGAATTAAGTTCCTAAATCCAGGTGGATCTCTATTACAATCCCCAAAGAGGGCACTTTAAGTTGATGATTACTTCTGTGTAGAAATCTGTATTTATAATTGAATCACTTGTTTATTTTTCAACAAGTTTTTAGTTATTTTATATATTTTTTTCCAAATAGTTCAAGAAAGACCACTACAAATGAGCAATATTTTGCACTGTTATACAATTTAATAAATCAGAAACTGATGACATAGTGCTATATTTTACTTCTTTATCTCTTTTTTTCAACCAAAAATGCTTTGCTCTGATTAGAGGGTACTTGAATTAAAAAAATGTTCACAGGGGGTACATCACTGAAAAAAGGTTGAGAACCACTGCTGTAAAGCATCACCAGTCCTACAGAAGTTTAGACTGCGGCATGAAAGTGGACCGGGAGATTTTCAGTGACTATCCCACAGCTAAAGGGATGGCCTGTGGCCGAACAAAAGCCAAGGCATTGTGCGAGAACGTCATCGCTCACTATTCGGTACAGGAACATACCGACTACATAAAAGAAAACAACCTACCCTTTTCCGTGGCAACCGACGCCTCAAATAAAGGAACAAACAAGTGTTTTCCCATTGTGGTAAGGTATTTTCACTTTGATGAAGGCATCCAACATGTCCTGTTGGATTTTTATAGTGACAGCAATGAAACGTCAGAAGCCATAACAAACCAGCTGCTGGCAAAACTTTAGATGTCTGGCTTAGAGGTGAAAAACATGTCTGCATATGCAGCAGACAATGCCAGTGTCAATTGTGGCAAACTTAACAGTGTGTATCAGAAGTTGAAACTGAGCCAAAAAGATGTGCTCCCTGCAAACTGTTTGGCCCATATTCTGCATAACGCAACCAGATATGCAGCAAGCAGCCTTGATGTTGATGTGGAAAATTTTTTGTGGCATTTTTTTTAAATTATATATGTTAACTACATTTAAGTCCACACATGTTATGCTTTGTGGTACTCTGCACTTGAAAAGATTCATCTCAGTGGTCACTTTTTGAACACCACAATGAATTGAATAAATACAAATACTGTTAACAAACACTTGACTTTAATATTTTTTCCTATTCAGCCACACAAACATCATCTTTAAACCACTCAAAATTGTACTATAAATAAGAGTATACCAGAGTCCTATGTACACCATAGTAATTTATTGATATGGCGCATAATGTCCTCCTTTTTGGTGTCATGGAAATGGTCACCCTAATTTAGCCCCCTCCACAATATTAACCCGACGTTAAAACAGAACTAGCTATTTATTGATTAGCAATTGCCGACTCATGTAACATTAGCTTAATGCTAAAAAGCCAGGTTACTATCACATTCTGTAACAGACAAATAATTTCATGTAGGCTAACGTTATCTACCTGCTACCTCTGTCTTTTCTCGTTTCTCCTCCTCTTCTTTTCTCTTTTTTCTTCCCTGGGCACCTGACAGTTTTGGCCGTTTTGACATCTTGTGTTGATTTTTTGATGTGGTGACGTCCAAAAAGAGTCATGATACGGGAAGGGAGGGGGCGCACCGTGTTTTGTATTTAGAAATAACAGTACCAACGTTTTTTCTCTTTTTTTTTTTTTTCTCTCCAACATTTGTGGCACTTGCATGGCGCCCCCTGATGGACGGCGCCCTTAGCATTTGCCTATACTGCCTATGCCACGGGCCGGCCCTGGCGACGACGAGTAAGAAGAAGACGTAGCTTGCAAGTTCCAAAATGATTGGAAAAAAAAAATTCAGTTCATCCAGGACAGCTCGAAGGTGAAGTGTTATGCTGCCTGCAAATTTTGTAGATCAGACTTCTCCATTGAACACGGTGGCCGAATGGATATACTCATTCATTAACGGATTATTTATATATATATATATATATATATATATATATATATATATATATATATATATATAAGAAATACTTGAAAATATATACATACTGGAATTATTGCAGTTTCTTTCCACTCAGCTTGTAATTTTCCTTCTTCGTATATCCTATTATATAATTTCAAAACCACTTATTTGCTTATGTTACCTACGTTTTTGATCATCTGGTAACTCATCTGATCTTTTCCTGGGGTCATATTTTGAACCTGTTTCAATATTCAAACCATTTCATTCAAAGAAAATGTCATATCTATAGTGTTTCTAAAGCCATTACCATTTTCTTCAGTCATTTCCCCAATATTTAAATTCATTGTTTCTTCTCTCTTTTCATTTCTCAAATTATCATTACTGTGCAAATGTGTTTGCTATAAGTTCCGCTTCATCTTTATTTTCTACCACACACTGTGTCCCATCTTTCATCACATGATGTTTATGTTCACTTCTGATCCCTGACATTTTATTCATCATTTCCCACACCTGGCCTAATGGAGTAGTTCAATTTATTGATCCACAAATTGTTTTCCAATACTCTTTTTTCGTCTTTTTAATAACGTATCTTACTTTAGCTTGGTGCCTCTTTTACTGGATCGTATCTTGAAAATGATGTGTTCTTCATAATATTCTAAATGCTTTATTCTGTTCTTTTATTGCGTCTGTGCACGCTTGTGTCCACCACGGCACTATCTTCCTTCTTTTCCCTATTCTACTCCTTGTTATGATCTGTTTGGCTGCTTCCATTATGCACTTGGTAATATCTGTATTAAGTTGCTCAATATCTTGATTTATATCAACTTCCTTTAATTTCATGTCTGTAATTTCCCTAAATTGTTCCCAGTCAGCATGATTGTACTTCCATCTTCCTTCTTTCTTAGTGCTTGCTGTCTTTTAGTTTATGTTTATGTGAATGAAAATTGTGTAGTCATCACTTCCTATAGTGCTGTCTTTATTTACTTCCCAGTCCACCTTTCCTGCTAACCCTTGTGACACGAGTGCTAAATCTATTGCTGTTTCTTTACCCGTAGCTACATCTGACCGCGTTCCCAACCCATCATTCACACACACACCAATTCTTTTTCCTCTAAAAATTCTTCCAAAATTTCCCCTTTACAGTCATCCCTTTCACCCCCCACTGTGCTATGTGCATTAAAGTCACCACACCAAATGATATTGCCAATCCACTGCTCGACTAAAAGGTGGAGACTCAACTGGGGCAGCATGGTGGAAGAGGGGTTAGTGCGTCTGCCTCACAATACGAAGGTCCTGAGTAGTCCTGGGTTCAATCCCGGGCTCGGGATCTTTCTGTGTGGAGTTTCCATGTTCTCCCCGTGACTGCGTGGGTTCCCTCCGGGTACTCCGGCTTCCTCCCACCTCCAAAGACATGCACCTGGGGATAGGTTGATTGGCAACACTAAATTGGCCCTAGTGTGTCAATGTGAGTGTGAATGTTGTCTGTCTATCTGTGTTGGCCCTGCGATGAGGTGGCGACTTGTCCAGGGTGTACCCCGCCTTCCGCCCGATTGTAGCTGAGATAGGCTCCAGCGCCCCCCGCGGCCCCGAAGGGAATAAGCGGTAGAAAATGGATGGATGGATGGACTGCTCGACTATTGTTTCTAGATGGATTTGCAATTATTTGCATCGATTATAGAAGTTTAGCACTTTATACGTTTCTTTATTATTCCTTCTACTCCCACTATTTCTAGTTGTTGTGTTACTCTTAATATTTTATAATGCATGTCTTCTTTAATAAATATGGCACATCCCCCTCCTAGCCCATCATCCCTATCTTTACGTATTGTTATACTGTATGTCCTTTTATTATAAAGTTCACTGCCAGCCTTTTCTGCTGGCCTTCATCTAACTACAAACCATCGGTTACATTTGTGTACAAACTACCTCTAGTTGTACGACATGAACGTCATCTTGCAGTACTTGGTCTTCACAGATGTTAACGTCTGACGTGCTGTGGCTGTCCGTTTGAAAAAGGCATTGTTTAATTTATCCGTAGTAAACGCAGATAAACTCAGCCAGCATAGTTTGTTGTCCTCTGTTTGCTGTCCATGTTGCATTTATGCTAGCAACACCATTCTCACAATCATGTTTTGCTTTTGAGATCTTATTTTAAACTTGATGTGAGCTTACGCTAAGAAAGTTTGTTGCTGTAATACCGACTAATTATCTTTGTTAAGTTCCGTCTTAGTTTGTTTTGAAGGGCGCAGAGCATACCGCTCCAACTATCATCACACTGGCGTGTGACGGTATCACTCCCTGCGCATTGTGCGCAGCTTCCTTCCTTCGGTCAGAACGAACACTGATTGTTTTTTTATTAATTAATGGTAACGCAATTTTTTTTTAAATTATTAATCACGTGTTAATGCGTTAATGTTGACAGCCCTAATATACATATTCATACATATACATACACTGTATATATTGTGTATATATATATATATATATATATATATGTATGTATGTATATATGTATATATTTAATACATACCGGCCCCCAGGTAATTTTTTTCTTTCAATATGGCCCCCCGAGTCAAATATCTGGCATATTGTCTTTGTTGATTTCCATGCCTCCTGCAATGATACACTTTTTCTTACTAGATAAGGTAATTTATTGAGTTTGCTAAAGCTTTCAAAAAGGTTTCACTGGGCAGAAAAAAATATAATAATAAATAATAAGGAATTGTTATAATGGTCAATGTAAAAACAATATCAAAGTAGCCCTCGCTGAAAAATGTTTGGACTCTAGACCAGTGGTTCTTAACCTTGTTGGAGGTACCGAACCCCACCAGTTTCATATGCGCATTCACAGAACCCTTCTTTAGTGAAAAATAAAATGTTTTATTTTCCCAATTCAAGACAAAGTTATATGTTTTTTTACTGGTACACAAAATGAACCGTGCATGAACATCACCTTGTTCAAAGAACAAAACCAACTCACAACAAATTACACACCTGCAAA
The DNA here is from genome assembly GCF_033978685.3 of Nerophis lumbriciformis. Taxonomy (NCBI): domain Eukaryota; kingdom Metazoa; phylum Chordata; class Actinopteri; order Syngnathiformes; family Syngnathidae; genus Nerophis; species Nerophis lumbriciformis. Next base: position 18,705,793 of record NC_084553.2, on the reverse strand, counting down.
TCAGATGGAAAATTAGAGGGAACATTGTTCGGGGGTATCCATAATACGCCAAAAGAGAGAAGTTTTTATTTACACGATGAGTCGGGTGTGTCTTGACCTCCGCGGAAGAGGCTCCGCCGAACCCCTGAGGCCGACTCACCGAACCCCTAGGGTCCGATCGAACCCAGGTTAACAACCACTGCTCTAGTTGTATATCAAAACATGCAACCCAAGAAAAACATTACTTCGGATGAGATGGAAGAAGTTAAAAAATCATTGGACATTTTATCAGGGGAAATAGCAGTCATTAGTAATCATTTGAGCTAAACTTTGTTTAAGCTTTAGGCCCAATCCCAATACACCCCCTCACTCACTACCACTAGCCCTCACCCACTACCACTACACCCTCGAAATGAATTAAAAGGAGTAGAGCTTTGTAATCTTCCCGAGGAATTAGGACACCACTTGCAACGTCACTGCATAGTTTATGTTTGAGCACGCAAGCGACCACATAGTTACGTTTGCACATACGTCCCACCTAGAGTTGTACCGACACCAATATTTTGGTACCAAAATGTATATCGTTATGTATTTCAATACTTTTTGATACTTTTACAAATAAAGGGTACCACAAAAATGTCATTATTGGCTTCATTATAACAGAACATTTATGATAAAACTTATCATAAACATATGTTTCTTATTGCACCCAAAGAACAATATTATAATTAAAATGCACATTAAACACATGGGCTTTTCCTTTTGTACTCAAAGAACAGTTTACAATTATTTAACATATTAGATGAAGCCTGCCATAATCTATAATTAGATTAGAATAGAATAGAAAGCTTTATTGACATTGTATTAAATGCTTCATGATTTATGGTGGCCAATTTTGATCTGTGCTTTAAGACATATACAATAAATATTAAACACTGAAAACAAGGCTAAAAGTACACAGACAAGACAAGTAGCATGTAAAACACCCATGGTTAAAGATAAAACACGAATGGAAAAAGTGGGAATTTGTTACAAAATTCAGTCAATTCACTTGCATTATTTGACATTATATGGGCAGGTTGGACTAAATTTCATCAAGGCAACCAGCTGTATGTCTCGTATCTACTGTATATGTGCACTGGAGAATCTGTTAACTATATTAACTGCCCCACTTTAAACTCCATGGGTAGATCTGGATGTTTGTTATTTAAACCTATATTTGAAGCAACGGTGGTAATGCTGTATTGACACATTTGGCGAGGCATGTTTTAAAGCAATGCTTGCAGAACTTCCGTGTTTAAAGCGTCACCTTTATTGACAGTTCTGAAGCCCAAATACCTTCATATTGCCTTTCACGCACCCTTTTAATAACCAGTAGAAATGCCGTTTTTTTGTCATTATTCCTTTAGATGCTTTTTCTGATTGTATGCGCTCAGTGTGTGCTTTTTGACACACGAATGCGCCGCGCTTCGGCTCAGCACTGTCACCGCCGCACGGCAGCACATGTGGGTGAAAAATAACTACAGGTGTTTTCCAAAGGCAGGAGAACGTTTTAATTCATTAGTACCATGGTACTTTATTAGTAGCGGTGTACCGTACAACCATATAGTCCCACCATTACACAACACACCCGACAGCAATAAAGTTAACGGCTGAGATTGTTTTTTTTTACATTCATCATGCTTGGGTTAATGAATAAATGAAGAACTACATGTTGTTTCTTGTGAATTTTTTTAAGGTATGTAACGTTAACGTTTTCACATTCACAAGCTTTAAACTTTTAGTATTTTAGTATTATTATTTAGTATTTTAGCCTAATGTTAGCTAGCGTGGCTAGCTGGCGAACATTACAAACTAGCGCTCCAAACTAATATATTATGTAATTTATGCAGAAATTGTGCATTTTTCTCTGGCCTTACCTGAGCGAGTCAGCATCTGAAATGCCTCACTCTGAAGGGCTAGATTCATACCCACTTCACCTCGTTATGCCCACTAGCCCTACATGCAAAGAGTCTTTGGGACACCACTACCTTCACGAGAACGCGCAAAATGTAGGGATAGGGCTAAAAAGTAGGGTGAGGGGGTGTATTGGGATTGGGCCTTAAGCTTACATAAACAGAACCAATAAGAACAGAGGAGAAGTAGCTGTTTACACAATGAAAAACTTGCTATACAAAGTGGTAAAAGACACGTCATTTGCTATAGGTAATATATTGGAATGCATTGAATTATGTAATGAAACAAGAATGTTGTTACTATTATTACGAATTAGTTGTGTTTATAGAGCACCAAAGTCGAATATAGAAACATTTACAGATTGGATTAAGGAAACTTTCAATGAAATTAATCAAAATCGATTTTTCTTATGTGGTGACTTTAATATTGACCTCTTGAACCCTAACAAGTATAATAGTATTGATGACTTTATGGATACCCTGTAAAGCATGAGCTTATATCCTACAATCACAAAACCAAGTAGAATCATAGGACATTGTGCCACACTTACTGATAACATCTTTACTAATGACTTTGAAAATAACACTACAAGTGGGCTGTTTATGTCTGAAGAAGAGAAACACGGACAACAAAAACACATTTCAGAGACTATGCACAGAGGAAAAGTTTGACTGCCTTTAAGAATGAGTTGAGTTTGGACAAAGTTTGGACAATGTATGAGAATTATGTTGATCTGGTAAATTTGTAATACTTTCATAATGTTTTATGGCAAAAATTGTCCATGGAAATGACTGACAAAAGAATCAGAAAAACAATCAACCATGGGTGACAAAAGGACTGAAAAAAGCATGTAACAAGAAGAATGCATTACCGGTATATAGAAGATCTCTAATACAAAATCTATAGAGCTAGCGAACAAGTATAAAACACACAAGAACAAGCTAACTAGAATATTATAAACTTTAAAAAAAATAATATTATAATCAACTAGAATTTTCAATTCTGGCAGGAATTGCATGTAAACGCCCTATGTTTTGCATTCGTCAATATGGAAGGGTAGTGTAGGTGGATGGTGCAAAGGTCGGAATCGGGTCTAAAAATGGTGCAAAATTTTGAGAACAAGTATTGTTACAACTATGAATACATCCATTCATTTGAATGGGAATTTCCTGGAATTTTGGGGAAATTGTGAGTTTTCTAAAATATTGATTCTGGCACAATTGTCCTAGATTATACGAATGGGTTGGTGTTCGAATTTTTGGGATCGATTGAAAAATGTTGACATAGTAACAGTTTGAATTGAGAATGGGTATTTCGGAATTCCTGGAATTTTGGGAAAACTGAGAATTTGTACGGAAAAAAACTAATAACTATTGTTGTCCCAACGTAGAGGAATGATTTAATGATGGAATTGTTGTAATTTGTTGAAAAATGTGGACTGTGAATACTGTCCACAAGAAGTGAAAATAGGGCTTTGGAAATCTGGAGTTTGTTTTTACTTGGTAGTTTGATAGTCCAGGGTAAATCGAGTGGAACAGTTTAAATCTGATGAGAAATGTGGTAGTTGCGCATGTTTGAAAATTGGCCCATTCATTTTTAATGGGCACAGTATCTCGGAAAACTGCGAATTCTAGGTAATCTGGTATTTTGGGAATTTTTTTTTTTTTTTAGAAAGCCATCAATTCCTGGTGGAGCCGAATATTTTTGATGCTGTAATGGTTCCGATCAGATGAACACTCTGGGCTGTTGGCTCCGGCAAACTTTTATGGGTTAGGTTTTGTTGCACTTGACTCAAGCACTTGGCGGGCAAACAAGTACTCAAGCTCTCAGTGCAATTCAGCCAGACTGCCTCTAAGTACCGTATTTTTCGGAGTATAAATCGCTCCGGAGTATAAGTCGCGCCGGCAGAAAATGCATAATAAAGAAGGAAAAAAACATATATAACTCGCACTGGAGTATAAGTCGCATTTTTGGGGGAAATTTATTTGATAAAACCCAACACCAAGAATAGACATTTGAAAGGCAATTTAAAATAAATACAGAATAGTGAACAACAGGCTGAATAAGTGTACATTATATGACGCATAAATAACCAACTGAGAACGTGCCTGGTATGTTAACGTAACATATTATGGTAAGAGTCATTCAAATAACTGTAACATATAGAACATGCTATACGGCGTGGCGCAGTGGAAGAGTGGCCGTGCGCAACCCGAGGGTCCCTGGTTCAATCCCCACCTAGTACCAACCTCGTCATGTCCGTTGTGTCCTGAGCAAGACACTTCACCCTTGCTCCTGATGGGTGCTGGTTAGCGCCTTGCATGGCAGCTCCCTCCATCAGTGTGTGAATGTGTGTGTGAATGGGTAAATGTGGAAGTAGTGTCAAAGCGCTTTGAGTACCTTGAAGGTAGAAAAGCGCTATACAAGTACAACCCATTTATCATTTATCATTTATACGTTTACCAAACAATGTGTCACTCCTAATCGCTAAATCCCATGAAATCTTATACGTCTAGTCTCTTACGTGAATGAGCTAAATAATATTATTTGATATTTTACGGTAATGTGCTAATAATTTCACACATAAGTCGCTCCTGAGTATAAGTCGCACCCCTAGCCAAACTATGAAAAAAACTGTGACTTATAGTCCGAAACATACAGTGTAGTGTTGCAATTTTCCATGCCAAAAAGCAAGCCTGATAGAAGGAGCTTGAAAATACAGTAAGTCTCCACATTTCAAAATGCCTTAGCTAAATAAAATGTCATATATGATGTGCCTACTAATTAGCATTTGAAATTTTAAATGGCGATTTCAACATTTTCAAATTTGGTAATCCAAACTACAACTAAGATAAACATTACAATGAAACAGCTGGTGTATAATAAGTACAATACTTACAGTACAAACACTTGTAGAACTCAACGAAGTCAAGACACATTGAACTTAATGGCAAAGGCTACTTCCTGAATACAGCAACACACCGTAGTCCATACACTACTGATATCTAACGTCTTGAAATTGGTACTGCATGCAAAGTCTACAATATAATACTTGCACATGGGACTCAGAAGTGTATGAAAACAATAGATAACAACTGGATAGCACATTTATCTCTATCAGCCTAGTGCAGTGGTTCTTAACCTGGGTTTGATCGAACCCTAGGGGCTCGGTGAGTCGGCCTCAGGGATTCGGCGGAGACTCTGCCGCGGAGGTCAAGACACACCCGACTCATCGTGTAAATAAAAACTTCTCCCTTTTGGCATATTATGGATGGTGATGTTCATGCACGGTTCATTTTGTGCACCAGTAAACAAACATATAGCTTTGTCTTGAATTGGGGAAAAAAAACATTTTATTTTTCACTAAAGAAGGGTTCGGTGAATGCGCATATGAAACTGGTGGGGTCCGGTACCTCTAACAAGGTTAAGAACCACTGGCCTAGTGTTAAATGTTACATAAAATAAAGATTTAATTCCTAAATAATTAAATTGTACTCCCACATGAACACACACAAAACGTGTCAAAAATTAATCCTGGTGAGTACCGGCATTGATTCCCAGAAATTAGAAATTTGTACCATATCAATTAAAATGTGACATGTACTCATCCCTAGTCTAAAGTTATGTAATTTAAGGAGAAAACACAAAAAGAGACCAGAAGGTGGAACAAAATACAAATACATAACAAATGACAGAAAATAAACACAAAAGGTGAGTATTTTTTTATTTGTACTGTCTGTGCTATTTGGTGTTCCCATTTTAAAAACTTATAAATGCAGAATAAACATTTTTGTTATACGTGTCCTGCACAATAATCTGTTTGCATATTTAACACATATAATTTAAAAGATTCATTTAAACTATCGTGAGCACCACGTTCCGCCTTTCTGCCCGTGTGGAGTGTGGTCTCTCGCTGGCTTGGCCCTGCTTCTTAGGTGCCTTGTCCTCTGCCGGGCGCCTCTGGGGTTCCTGTCGCAGGCCGGCCTGGCTGCGTGGGGCCGGTGGTCCCTGGTTCCCTGGGCGCCACACTTGCTGTTTGTGGGTTGGGCTCTCTGGGTGACTGGGGCCGTACTCTGGTTCCCACACACATTGGGAGTCAAATATACAAATACATACAAATACACATATAGACTTAAACTTAGACTTAGACTTCCTTTTTATTGTCATTCAAATTTGAACTTTACAGCACAGATAAGAATGACATTTCGTTACATAAGCTCATGGTAGTGCAGGGTAAAAAAGCAATAAGGTGCATATATAAATAAATAAATATATATAAATAATATATATAATATACATATAAAATAAATGAATATATATCAATATATATAAATAAATAAATAGATTACTGTACAGATAAATATATTGCACTTTTTCACATGCGTCCACGTTTATGGATGTAAGTTATATTGTCTTTTTTTTATTTATTTTTTTATACTCACATTCACACCATTATTCATACATACATAGGTACCTTCGCTCCCACACACATACAAACGTGTACACAAATACAGTACATACCTACATACTCAAAGTCCGTACATCCACACGCACATTCACTGTACAAACATACATATACACATACATGTACATATACATTCACTGCAGTGACGTGCAGTCAGGGGAGGCAGGTGAGGCGGGGCCTCATGGGCCATCATGGAAAGAAAAAAAATTTAAAAAGGAAAAAAAATAATAATTAAATTGTTATATGTATCCAGTGATTATACTATAAAGTTATTTTCCATTTAACTTCACCAGTTTTAGATAATTTTTTATTCAAAATCGCTGAATTTTCACATTTGCCGTTCAAATACTGAGAAGAGACTTGCGGTGATCAGCAGCCAGTTGAGGCACGTCACTGCGTTGTGCCTCACCATGGATTGCGGACTCGGCTAACTGCTGGCCTGCTGTGCAGTGAGACCGTATTGCTATATGAATTATATTATACATTTCCATAGTTTAGTTAGCTGAGGTATATAATGTACAGTGTATTTTGTCAACAACTGTATGTGTGTAAAGTATTTCTTGTGCTGAGCAATCATAAAACTGCTGCGAAAACGCACTGTGTGAGGCTCACAGTAATCCCGCCTCCTGGTGGTAGAGGGCGGTAGTGATCCCAGGGAGCATTTCTGCGACTACTTGGCTGCAGAAGAAGTGACAACAAGCAGCAACAGTTAGCAGCGATCGTTTATTTTTTCCTCTTGCCTGGACTATTAACATGGAGGATTACATATCTAAAATAAAACAGTTTTCTAAACTGGACTTTCAATCGAAGCAGGAGGTAATACTTAAAGGAAGATCTCCATCGAGACAGAGAGACTTTTAAAACTAAAGAAAGATAAGGAAGACTTCTATAAACAAGGTATCCATGCTTTTGTTCAAAAAGAGCTGCGCATGGACTTCATTTATAAGTAAAGGTAAGACCATAATAACGTTTTTTTTTATTACATGTGCTTTTTTGTGTGCTACAGTTTGTATGTGTAAAGTTAAAGTTAAGTCAAAGTACCAATGATTGTCACACACACTATTTGTGGTGAAATGTGTCCTCTGCATTTGACCCATCCCCTTGCCCACCCCCTGGGAGGTGAGGGGAGCAGTGGGCAGCAGCAACGCCGTGTCCGGGAATCATTTTTGGTGATTTAACCCACAGTTCCAACCATTGATGCTGAGTGCCAAGCAGGGAAGAATGCTGGTATGAGCTTTTAAACATAACCCGTTAACTGCTGCCAATCAAATGGTGAATAAGATACTCTTTAGGGTTCATATGTTTGTAAATCTGACTGTGATGAAGTCAGTGCCTCACCAGCCATGAACCTCACCGCACGTCACTGATTTACTGTATAAACATACATATACACATACGTGTACATATACATTCACTGTACAAACATACATACTGCATATACATACTGTACATATGCATTCACTGTACAAACATACATATACACATACATGTACATATACATTCACTGTACAAACATACATACTGTATATACATACTGTACATATGCATTCACTGTACAAACTTACATATACACACACTGTACATATACAAGTACATATACATACATACACTCCTGCACATAATCACATTTCATCAAACATAATTTAACGTTGTTACCCTAGGGTAAACTGGATAACACATGGCACACTGACAAAGCTTAACCTCCATCCATCCATCCATCTTCTTCCGCTTATCCGAGGTCGGGTCGCGGGGGCAGCAGCCTAAGCAGGGAAGCCCAGACTTCCCTCTCCCCAGCCACTTCGTCCAGCTCTTCCTGTGGGACCCCGAGGCGTTCCCAGGCCAGCCGGGAGACATAGTCTTCCCAACGTGTCCTGGGTCTTCCCCGCGGCCTCCTACCGGTCGGACGTGCCCTAAACACCTCCCTAGGGAGGCGTTTGGGTGGCATCCTGACCAGATGCCCGAACCACCTCATCTGGCTCCTCTCGATGTGGAGGAGCAGCGGCTTTACTTTGAGCTCCTCCCGAATGGCAGAGCTTCTCACCCTATCTCTAAGGGAGAGCCCCGCCACCCGGCGGAGGAAACTCATTTCGGCCGCTTGTACCCGTGATCTTGTCCTTTCGGTCATAACCCAAAGCTCATGACCATAGGTGAGGATGGGAACGTAGATCGACCGGTAAATTGAGAGCTTTGCCTTCCGGCTCAGCTCCTTCTTCACCACAACGGATCGATACAGCGTCCGCATTACTGAAGACGCCGCACCGATCCGCCTGTCGATCTCACGATCCACTCTTCCCTCACTCGTGAACAAGACTCCGAGGTACTTGAACTCCTCCACTTGCCATCTCTTCCCCAACCCGGAGATGGCACTCCACCCTTTTCCGGGCAAGAACCATGGACTCGGACTTGGAGGTGCTGATTCTCATCCCAGTCGCTTCACACTCAGCTGCGAACCGATCCAGTGAGAGCTGAAGATCCTGGACAGATGAAGCCATCAGGACCACATCATCTGCAAAAAGCAGAGACCTAATCCTGCAGCCACCAAACAAGATCCCCTCAACGCCATGACTGCGCCTAGGAATTCTGTCCATAAAAGTTATGAACAGAATCGGTGACAAAGGGCAGCCTTGGCGGAGTCCAACCCTCACTGGAAACGTGTCCGACTTACTACCGGCAATGCGGACCAAGCTCTGGCACTGATCATACAGGGAGCGGACTGCCACAATCAGACAGTCCGATACCCCGTACTCTCTGAGCACTCCCCACAGACTTCCCGAGGGACACGGTCGAATGCCTTCTCCAAGTCCACAAAACACATGTAGACTGGTTGGGCAAACTCCCATGCACCCTCAAGGACCCTGCCGAGAGTATAGAGCTGGTCCACAGTTCCACGACCAGGACGAAAACCACACTGTTCCTCCTGAATCCGAGGTTCGACTATCCGGCGTAGCCTCCTCTCCAGTACACCTGAATAGACCTTAGGCTGAGGAGTGTGATCCCACGATAGTTAGAACACACCCTCCGATTCCCCTTCGTAAAGAGAGGAACCACCACCCCGGTCTGCCAATCCAGTGGTACCGCCCCCGATGTCCACGCGATGCTGCAGAGTCTTGTCAACCAAGACAGCCCCACAGCATCCAGAGCCTTAAAGAACTCCGGGCGGATCTCATCTATCCCCGGGGCCTTGCCAACGAGGAGCTTTTTAACTACCTCAGCAACCTCAGCCCCAGAAATAGAAGAGCCCACCACAGACTCCCCAGGCACTGCTTCCTCATAGGAAGACGTGTTGGTGGGATTGAGGAGGTCTTCGAAGTATTCCCTCCACCGATCCACAACATCCGCAGTCGAGGTCTGCAGAACACCATCCTCGCCATACACGGTGTTGATAGTGCACTGCTTTCCCTTCCTGAGGCGGCGGATGGTGGTCCAGAATTGCTTCGAAGCCGTCCGGAAGTCGTTTTCCATGGCTTCACCGAACTCCTCCCATGTCCGAGTTTTTGCCTCTGCGACCGCTGAAGCCGCACACCGCTTGGCCTGTCGGTACTTGTCCGCTGCCTCAGGAGTCCTATGAGCCAAAAGAACCCGATGGGACTCCTTCTTCAGCTTGACAGCATCCCTCACCGCCGGTGTCCACCAACGGGTTTTAGGATTACCGCCACGACAAGCACCAACTACCTTGCGGCCACAGCTCCAATCAGCCGCCTCGACAATAGAGGCGCGGAACATGGTCCATTCGGACTCAATGTCCAGCACCTCCCTCGTGACATGTTCAAAGTTCTTCCGGAGGTGGGAATTGAAACTCTCTCTGACAGGAGACTCTGCCAGACGTTCCCAGCAAACCCTCACAATGCGTTTGGGCCTGCCAGGTCTGTCCGGGATCCTCCCCCACCATCGCAGCCAACTCACCACCAGGTGGTGATCGGTAGAAAGCTCCGCCCCTCTCTTCACCCGAGTGTCCAAAACATGAGGCCGCAAATCCGATGACACAACTACAAAGTCGATCATGGAACTGCGGCCTAGGGTGTCCTGGTGCCAAGTGCACATATGGACACCCTTATGTTTGAACATGGTGTTCGTTATGGACAATCTGTGACGGGCACAAAAGTCCAATAACAAAACACCGCTCGGGTTCAGATCCGGGCAGCCATTCTTCCCAATCACGCCTCTCCAGGTTTCACTGTCGCTGCCAACATGAGCATTGAAGTCCCCCAGTAGAACGAGGGAATCACCCGGGGGAGCACTCTCAAGTACTCCCTCGAGTGAATCCAAAAAGGGTGTGTACTCTGAGCTGCGGTTTGGCGCGTAAGCGCAAACCACAGTCAGGACCCGTTCCCCCACCCGAAGGCGGAGGGAAGCTACCCTCTCGTCCACCGGGTTGAACTCCAACGTACAGGCTCTGAGCCGGGGGGAAACAAGAATTGCCACCCCAGCCCGTCGCCTCTCACTGCCGGCAACGCCAGAGTGGAAGAGAGTCCAGCCCCTCTCGAGAGAACTGGTTCCAGAGCCCGTGCTGTGCGTCGAAGTGAGTCCGACTATATCTAGCCAGAACTTCTCCACCTCGCGCACTAGCTCAGGCTCCTTCCCCCCCAGCGAGGTGACGTTCCACGTCCCAAGAGCTAGCTTCTGTAGCCGAGGATCGGACCGCCAAGTGCCCTGCCCTCGGCTGCCGCCCAGCTCACATCGCACCCGACCTCTATGACCCCTACTATGGGTGGTGAGCCCATTGGAGGGGGGACCCACGTTGCCTCTTCGGGCTGTGCCCGGCCGGGCCCCATGGGGACAGGCCCGGCCACCAGGCGCTCGCCATCGTGCCCCACCTCCGGGCCTGGCTCCAGAGGGGGGCCCCGGTGACCCGCGTCCGGGCAAAGGAAATCTGGGTTCCTTGCTTCTTTTCTTCATAGAGGTCTTCGAGCTGCTCTTTGTCTGATCCCTCACCTAGGACCAGTTTGTCTTGGGAGACCCTACCAGGGGGCTTTATGCCCCCGGACAACATAGCTCCTAGGATCATTGGGACACGCAAACTCCTCTACCACGTTAAGGTGGCAGCTCAGAGAGGAGCTTAACCTATTGTTACTATAACAATCTACAAGGTTAATATAGGTTGCTTCTCTTTCTTCCCTTCCATTTTACTGCTTTCTTTTGTATCTCTAGTTATCATTACGTATATGTATTGTTGCATTTGAACAACTGTATTGTTGATAATAGAGGTAAATTATTGGTATTGTTCATTATCAAGCTATTTATTAGCGCTATTTCCATTGGTATTTGTATTGCTCCATTTGTAGTGTAATAATGCTCATTGTCATTTCCGTATTATTATTTATTTCGCTAACTGCTTCTTTGCTATCACGTTTACCATCATATTTGTACATATCGTATTTGGTGATGTTGCTCTGTTGTTGTTGTTGTTATTGTTGTGTTTGCTATTGTTGTTTTTGTCTCTCTGTCTTATCCCCCTCTTGTCCCCACAATTTCCCCCTCTGTCTTCCTTTTTTTCTCTTTCTATCCCCTCCTGCTCCGGCCCGGCTGCACCAAATGTTAATATAAATACATTTAATAAAGTCAAATACAAATAAGGCAACGAGAGAAGTATCCCACACTTCTCTTTTGTAAAGTAAATCTGAACAGCCGATATGGGCATCTACATCAACTATATGATTTGCCTAAGAAGCTAGACAGGACAAAAAAATAAAACATTTATTAAAAAAAAAACCTACCATGAGCACTAAAAACACATTTGTCGCTTGTCCTTAATTCCTAGACTTTGCTATGAAATATAACAATTTAAGTACTTAATAATTTATATATTGTATGTAGGCTTGTTTGTGTTACTCTTTATGTATAATTCTACAAGTAGTCTACTTATAACCAACATCAGTAATCATCTGACAGTTTTCACAATATATGACGGAAACTACAAGAAGAGGAACACGGACGACAACATTTTTTTTCGAAGGCCATGCACAGAGAAGAGTATGATTACTTTAAAAAAGTATCTAGAAAAGCGAAATTGGGACAATGTGTACAATGAAAATAATAAAAGCATATGGTAAATTTTTAAACACGTTCATGATGCTTTATGACAAACATTGTCCATGGAAACAACTCAGTAGAAAGCAGAAAAGAACAATCAACCATGGATGACAAAAGGAGTAAAAAATGTTTGCAATAGGAAGAATACATTATATAGAAAGTTTATAACAAAAAAAACTACAGAGGCAGAAAATAAGTACAAAAAGTATAAAAACAAGCTAACAAGCATACTACGAACATGTAGAATATAATATTACAGTCAATTATTAAACAGGAACAAAAGCAATATGAGAGCAACATGGGGCATCCTCAATAGCATTATTAAAAATTGCACTATTCGTTAACAGTAAAAGGAATAGTCAAACACAAATACAAATTAACGAAATAGAAATTGAAAGAGTAAATGAAACCAAATTTCTAGGTATAAGAAGGTCCTGGGTTTGATCCCCGGGCTCGAGGTGTTTCTATGGGGCGTTTGCATGTTTTCCCTGTGACTGCGTAAGTTCCCTTTGGGTACTCCTCCCACCTCCAAAAGACATGCACCTGGGGATAGGTTGATTGGTAACACTAAATTGACCCTAGTGTGTGAATGTGAGTGTGAATGTTGTCTGTCTATCTGTGTTGGCCCTGCGATGAGGTGGCATCTTGTCCAGGGTGTACGCCACCTTCCACCCAAATGCAGCTGGGACATGCTCCTGCCACGCCCGCGACCCCGAGAGGCACAAGCGGTAGAAAATGGATGGATGGATGGATAAGCTAACACACATCTACAACGCTAAATATATCCTGTGGCGTACCACAGGGATTAACACCAGGACCAAAATTGTTCAATCTTTATACAAATGTTATTGGTAAAGTTTCAAAAGACTTAAAGTTAGTATTATTCGCAGATGATACAACAGCATTTTGTTCAGGAGGGAAAATACAGTAGCTAATACAAATAATAACAGAAGAAATGAACAAATTAAAAAGATGGTTTGACAAAAACAGACTATCCTTAAAGCTCAGTAAAGCTAAAATAATGCTATTCGGTCACAGTAGAAGAGAAATTCAAACACAAATACAAATAGACAGAATATACATCCATCCATCCATCCATCCATTTTCAACCGCGTGTCTGTCTCGGGGTCGCAGGGGGTGCTGGAGCCTATCCCAGCTGCACTTGGGTGGAAGGCAGTGTACACCCTGGACAAGTCGCCGCCTCTTCACAGGGCCAACACAGATAGACAACATTCACACATTGAAAGAGTAAATGAAATCAAATTTTTAGGTATAATGATTGACGATAAAATGAACTGGAAATCTCATATAAAAATATACAACATAAGGTGGCAACAAGTTCCAACAAGCAAAAGGCACAGATACAGTGGAATATCATATATAATCTATCTTTATGCAAATTTGCTAAGCATTGCATTTCCTTGTGTACAATACCATTACAACCCCAATGTATTTTATCTGATTCCAAAATAAATACAAAAACTGTATAAAAACTGTTTAAATAAAAATAGTTCAACTTTGTTTTGAAACAAATTGTTTGAAAAGGTCAATCCCTTCCTGTTTTGGGGGGAGAGCGGTCAACGTGAGAACCAAGAGCAGAATATTATGAGCCCAGGTAGGAAGTGCACCTATATGGACGTTAGGTGTGTTTGTTTTCACCACAAGCTCTGAAAAGTGGGAAGTCCAGTGGTGGTTAATCAGTGAGTTGATGTCGAAGGTCATGAGGTTGCCAACAGGGACCTTCTGCCCAACGCTGGGAGGCAGATAGATAAAGATCCACCGCTGAGTATTTTGCTCCCAGTAATTACAGAAAACATGATGAAAACACGTACAAACCGTATATTCTTCTCATCTGTTCTAACTTTCCCTGCTTTTGTCTTCATGCTGTGCTCCAGTCGCAATGGGAGGTCAGAGGAGCAAGGATTCCACATGTGGTCAGCCTACTTTAAACCGACAAAAATACCAACACATGGCCTCAAAATCAAGTTGTAATCATGGAACTGTTACACATATTCTTCAATTCTTCCTCACATTTTTAATCACTCACACAGCATGAACAAATCATGTTTCATTTATTTATGTTGTATCTTTTAATGAAGCATTAATGCACTACAGTGACGTGCAGTCATGGAAAGAAAAAAAATGTAAAAAGAAAAAAAAAGAAAAAATTGTTATATGTATCCAGTGATTATACTATAAAGTTATTTTCCATTTAACTTCACCAGTTTTAGATTATTTTTATTCAAAATCGCTGAATTTTCACATTTGCCGTTCAAATACTGAGAAGAGACGATGCGGTGAACAGCAGCCAGTTGAGGCACGTCACTCAGTGCCGCAACATGGATTGCGCAATGACTCGGCTAACTGCTGGCCTGCTGTGCAGTGAGACTGTATTGCTATATGAACTATATTATACATTTCCATAGTTTAGTTAGCTGAGGTATATAATGTACAGTGTATTTTGTCAACAACTGTATGTGTGTAAAGTATTTCTTGTGCTGAGCGATCATAAAACGGCTGCAAAAGACGCACTGGCTGAGGCTCGCCTCCTGCACCCCCGCCGTAGAATTGTTATATCAACTAAAGTGTGACGACCGGGGCGCATGGTGATGCGGGGCTCGCTCTCCCAGGAATGCAGATCGGGCTTCGGACACAGCGTGCAGGTAAGAAATGATTTATTTAAGAAATAAATTATACTGGAATAAACAAAAACGTGCTCATAGCACGGAAGGCAAAAACTAAAGGAGCTAGCGTGGGAGCTAGAAGGTAAAAAGGAGTCTCGCGTGGCAGGTTCAGAGCAGGAAACAATAGTCGTCATCTGTTGTGTGAAAACAAACTAGGAAGCAAGACAGAATGACAGAGAAGGCAGGCTTAAATAATAATGTCAGTGATGACAAACAGGTGTGCGTCGGGAACACGCGGCAGGTGAAAATAATAAGCAGCCATGGCAACAAACTCAGGTGTACAAAACAGGCACTCAAGGAGTCCAAAACTAACAAAAAACACAAGTACCTCGAAAACGTAAACAAAAATATGATCCGGGCAGCGGATCATAACATAAAGCCCACACTTAAACTTTCCACGTGCAAGATTGAATCTATTTTAAAAAATTATTTCATAAGAAGCCAAAAAGTGCAAAAACAATAATGTTGGTGTTGGAGGAGTTGTGAATGACTGCAGGGACACAACATTAGATACACCTGCAGACTGCAGGTGTACCTAATTCACAACTCGTCCAACACAAACATTATTGTTTTTGCACTTTTTGGCTTCTTATTAAATAACTTTTGTAACCTATTTTCATGGGCTTTCCTCTTTGTGATGTTAAGTTCCTGTTATGCGCTGTTATACAGTATATGCCTTGAGCTCTTATTTTGAAGGCGCTAAGAGCGGAGGTGATGTCACGTTGCGGAGGTTTTTGAAAGAAGGTAAATAAAGTGGTCCTCGTGTAAACTGGAGCCTCCGTGTTTGTTATTTTGTAGTTTCATACAGTATAGGCGACATTTATAAACCCTCGGTTACACTTTTTTAAATAGATTCAATCTTACACGTGGAAAGTTTAAGTGAGGGCTTTAGTTGTGGCGCATGGACTTAATTTCTAAGTAAAGGTAAGACCATAATAACGTTTTTTTTATTAAATGTGCTTTTTTGTGTGCTACAGTTTGTATGTGTAAAGTTAAAGTTAAGTTAAAGTACCAATGATTGTCACACACACACTAGGTGTAATGAAATTTGTCCTCTGCATTTGACCCATCCCCTTGATCACCCCCTGGGAGGTGAGGGGAGCAGTGGGCAGCAGCGGCGCCGCGCCTGGGAATCATTTTTGGTGATTTAACCCCCAATTCCAACCCTTGATGCTGAGTGCCAAGCAGGGAATAATGCTGGTATGAGCTTTTAAACATAACCTGTTAACTGCTGCCAATCAAATGATGAATAAGATACTCTTTAGGGTTCATATGTTTGTAAATCTGACTGTGATGAAGTCAGTGCCTCACCAACCATCAACCTCACCGCACGTCACTGATGCACTACCATTAAAGTGGGAAAATAATGTAGTCTTCCAGAAGATGTGGGGAAGCCCTCAGCGTTAGCAATGTTTAAATCCAGGCTGAAAACACTTTACTTTAATAGTGCATATGACAACTGAAAGTATTGTATCTACACTCTTTGATTCCTTTTAATTTGAATTATTGAGTAAAAGTTAAAGTTAAAGTACCAATGATTGTCACACACACACTAGGTGTGGCGAAATGTTTCTCTGCATTTGACTCATCACTCTTGATCACCCCCTGAATGTTTTTATGATTTTTAAAATATTTTCATATTTGCCTTCCTGTAATTTTCTGTAAAGCACTTTGATTTGCCTTGTATACGAATTGTGCTCAGTTGCTTGTATTCCGACAAGTGATTTCTTCCCAGAAGTGAAAACCAGTGGTGGTCAACCAAGCTAAGATGGCTGTTGTACAGCAAGCAGCGTGTAAACTATCTGAGTATAGCAGTGGCATGCTGTGCGTTTCCCACCTAGGCCTTCAGTGATGTCCTACTTCAATGATTACCTCTCAAAATACCATCATTTATGTCCCCACATGACCATTGCTGGAGAAATACTATACAGGAACACATTTACGCCCTACTTGGTTTTGAATCACCTCAACAGTGTACAAAACGGGTTATTTTCTGGCGCATTTAAAAATCAATAAACCCGCGTCAGCAATTAAAACATATCTTATGTGGTACTGTCAAAATTAAAATACCAAAAAACATACAGTATTAAATGTGAAAAAATAAAGAAATAAAATATTTGAACATGGACATTGTCTCACAAGATATAGTTTCTCTTTAAATATCCTTCTTGAAAATGGCCTTGCAAATATATATCTGATCAACATTTTGTTCTTGCAACACTTCCTGTCTCCTGCTAAATTGCAACTTGTGAATGGATACTCACTTTGGAATGACAAGTGAGTATCCAATCACAGTCTTGTTAACATCAGGCTACCTAGATAGGCTACTGTCAACAACTTGTGATCTGATTGGCTATCGCAATCAACTGTACGTGTTCTCAAATTCATCCGCTAACGGTCCCAGTGAGTATCCAACCACAGGACACGTAAGTGTCACGTTCAACGTGAGGCCAGCTAGAAGGCCTTACTGACAACAACTCGTGATCTAAATGGCTATCGCAATTATCTATCAACTGTATGTGCCCGTTCACTTACAGTGCACGGAAGCCCGCATTGTTGATTCTGAAGGCCCCAGGCAGATTTGGTACAGCATGGCAACATAAGCTAGCTGAATTCTGATTGGATACAAACTCTAACCTAAAAACAACAGCTCTGGAAGGAGCATAATATGACATGAAGAGAATATGAATACTTTTAGATATTTAGGGAAAGTAAATTAAAAAATACTGTTATCTTTAATTATGATCATGATTTCTGGTTATGTTAGGCCAGCAGAGAAGGCCTTGCTGGCCCTGACGGCACACCACTGGAGTATACAAGGGGTCTATATATTCCTGCAACAAGCAGATATGAGCAACAAATCTAACTGTGCAATGGAATAGATCGCTATACCTTTATAAAAAAAAGATTGGTGCAGTTCCCAAACAAATCGAACTATCGTGTGTGTGACCCACCCAAAATGTGTCACATTTTTGTGTTGATATATTTATTTTATTTTATGGTTTGAATTCGTTTTTGGAGCTGTCATTCCACATTTATCAAGATTCACATTGGTCAGTAGGGGGCAGCAGGGCGTTTCTTCCCAATTGAATGCGATCACCTACAGACCGGAAGTGTCTTGTCATTCTGACGAGAGCGACCAGTCTGTGACCAACTGAAACGTTCTGTGTGATTGTTTCCTCCTGTATAACAGGTTAGTTTTAGTAAAACAACTCACTGAATAATATCCATGTTTTTTTCTAAGTTTAAGTACACATTCTGATGGTGGAGCCTAACTCTAAAGTGTTTGTGAGTTGTAGTTTGTATTTGTGAATGAATCCAGTGCACAGCTGTATTAATCAATACAAAATGGCGACGTGCGTGCGCAATGTTTATATAGGAACTTCTGATCCTAATTCAGACTCCCAAATTAGAGCTCCCGTTCTCTTATTGATTTCATATGTATATTTGTATAATGTGTGTGTTTTGAAATAGGTTTTACATGCTATTTTGTTATGTTTAGACATGGTTATATAAGTTAAGCTCTCAGGAATGGTCAATGAACATTTCAAGTACAGTAACTTAAAGCTGCTATATAAGAAGAAGAATATGAAGAAAAGTAAAGTATTTAAATGAATGTTGCTAAATTGTGCATTAAGTTAAAGGTGAATATTCCTGAGAAAGACAAGACAGTGAAATAATGTCTAATTGAGCACTATATTGTATGTTTTGGAGTGATGATGTGGATATGTGAAAATATATGGCAAAGGCATACAGTATTGTTATGGTAATTATAACTCCAGTGATGCAGTAACAGTTTAATGATAGTTTATTGAGTGTTTTGATGAAAATAGAGGTGAAGATAAAGTAAAAGACATTGACATGATAATACAAAGTGACAAAATATATGGGATATTAAGTGAATTGTGGATTTGTAAATTCTGTTAATAAATTCTGACGAGAGCGACCAGTCTGTGACCAACTGGGACGGCGTGGCGCAGTGGAAGAGTGGCCGTGCGCGACCCGAGGGTCCCTGGTTCAATCCCCACCTAGTACCAACCTCGTCATGTCCGTTGTGTCCTGAGCAAGACACTTCACCCTTGCTCCTGATGGGTGCTGGTTAGCGCCTTGCATGGCAGCTCCCTCCATCAGTGTGTGAATGTGTGTGTGAATGGGTAAATGTGGAAGTAGTGTCAAAGCGCTTTGAGTACCTTGAAGGTAGAAAAGCGCTATACAAGTACAACCCATTTATCATTTATTTAACTGAAACGTTCTGTGTGATTTTTTCCTCCTGTATAACAGGACATTATTATCTGACTGCTTGTCCTGGCTACTTGGGACCTGCAACAGATATTTGGGGGCTCGTCCGGGATCGGCAACGCCATTGATGGTTTGACGGTTGCTGATCCAGTGATATATATATGAACCCGTAAGGCCAGAGTGACTGCACGTTACTGAAGTGAGGTGGCGTGTCTGCGGTGCGGCGACAGAGCAGAGGTGGTGTGTCTACAGTGCGGCTACAGAGAAGAGGTGGCGCGGCTGCAGGACAACTACAGTGCAGAGGTGGCGTGACTGCAGTGCGACTTCAGTACAGAGGTGACGTGCGACCATAGAGCCAAAGCGACTACAGAGACTGCAGTGCGACTACAGGGACTGCAGTGCGACTACAGGGACTGCAGTGCGACTACAGGGACTGCAGTGCTACTACAGTAACTTAGTGCGACTACAGAGACGAGGTGAAGTGGCTGCAGAGCGACGACAGAAGCAAGGTGTCATCACTGCAGCTAAGGCCATGTCTGAAGGACGAAAATAACTCTTATGGAGCATCAAAAAGCAACTATACCATCTCTCAGGCACCGAAGCCTATGAGGTTGCGATGTCCATCGGAATTGATCATCCAGGCACAGATGAGCTGAGCTTAACCGATGAAGAAAGCTGCATCGACCATATCCTTTCCTTTATGCAATCTGATGATCTGTTTAATTCTAATGATGAGGGTATTGGTCGTTTGATGATATTGAATGATGTAATATTGAAGGTTATCAAAAAACGGGATTGTTTTGAATTGCCTGTTTTTGTTTCAAATGATGAGCCATCTTGTTCAAATGCACCACCCACACGCTCAGGTGATACTACATATCCACACACTAACCCCAGTACACACACCCACACAACCACACCAGATATGAAGCAGCTACAAGCCATGTATGAAGAACTAGGCAGGAAGTTACAGGAATGTGTGACTCCCATCACATCTTCTGGCCTGACAACCACAACTGACCCACACCTGAACAACCAGGATGCAAATGACCCCCTAATGACTCAAAGAACCCCAGCACAAGTTGGCTGCCAGCCACGTCACCATAGTGATATTGAACCCACACCACGCCAAACCTCAGAGAGGTTGGTCTCCCTACAAGATCTTGCTTATCTCCAGCGAAAAGAGTACAGGATACATGGGGGCCAAATAAGTGATACTACATCTGACCTCAGCTACAACAGCCTATGCAAACAAATAGATGAAGGTCTCAGAGAGAAACACACTGAGGGTGAGGTCATTAGAGGGGTGCTCCGTACAATCAAACCTGGCAACTTCAGAGATATGTTGACAAACAAAGACGACCTGACTGTCACAGAACTCAAAAGCTTCCTCCAGTCACACCTAGGTGAGAAGGGATGCACAGAGCTCTTTCAGGACTTGATGTGTGCCAAGCAATATGAAAATGAGACACCACAGCAATTCTTGTATAGAATGATTGGCCTCAAACAAAAGATTATGTTCACTACTAAACAAACAAGCTCAGTAGTTAAGTATGATACCTCCACAATACAGTGCATATTCTTGAACACATTATGTCAGGGAATAGGAGAGAAGTATGATGATGTCAGGCGTGAGCTCAAGCCTCTCCTTGCTGACCCAACAGTATCTGATGAAGCTTTGCTGCGACAGGTGATAAAGACCACCACAGAGGAAAGTGAGAGAAAGCGCAGATTTGGTCGCAGCTCTGCCCGCAAAGTAAGTCAGGCCCATAGCACCCAGGCTGAACCTGAGGAGAAAGTTAAGAGTGAGGTAAAAGTCAACACTGTTAGTAAAGATGACACAATACAGAGACTTAGCTACCAGGTTAAAGCATTGACCCAGGCAATGGAGACCCTGAAACAGCTGGTCACACAGGCTCATGCACCAGATCAGCGCTGTACACCAACCTCTTACTGTGATCCTGAAAAGCCCAGAACTGAGAGAAAGACTCAGAGACCCTATGGCTGCACACAATGTGTCGCCCAGTCCAATCCAAATTGCAACCACTGCTTTACATGCGGAGAAGAAGACCATCGTGCAGTTGGGTGCTTGAAGAAACAGAAACTGTCGGGAAACTGGGTGCGGTCAAGACAGAGGGACAACCTTTGACCGCTCCTGCACCCATGTCCCAACCCCAAACAGGCCTAAAACAAAAGCCAGCTAAGATCAGTGATGCCAACACAATACAATCTCAAAATACCTCACAGCCATGCAAGCTAGTAGCCCCACTCATTGGCCGCAAATCCCTGCTGAAATGTAGTATGGGTGGCTACGCTGTCACTGTCCTGCTGGACACAGGAGCCAATGTGAGCCTAATTGACCGCACGTGGAAGAACAAGTATCTACCTAGCCAAGATATTCGACCTCTCTGTGAGCTACTGGACAATGAGCTGAATGTTTCGGCAGTCACGGGTGATGAAGTGCCTTACGACGGATGGGTTGAAGTGGTGGTAAACCTACAAGGCAATGATGATCCAGACTTATCCATCCGTGTACCCTTCCTAGTGAGTTGCCTGAAACTAGACAGACCATTAGTTGGTTTTAATGTAATCCAAGAACTCATTAAGAGTAATGAAGGCCGGCCTAAACTCATGTCCATTCTGTCTAACCTCCTTGCAGGTGCCATGGAGATTGATGATGTTAGTGCTGGGGCCATAGTGAGTTTTATTCGGACTCAGAACTCCCCAAAAGAGGAAAATGCTGCTGTAAAAGTGGGTTTCAAAGAGGTCACAATTTGTTCAGGTCAGGTAGTTCACATTAAGTGCAGGGTTCCAGCCAATATCAACCCCTCAGAGTCATTTGTGTTGTTTGAACCCAACCTTGACAGTGTACAGCTGGAGTCATTGAGCATTGGAGCAGGCTTAATGGAGATTCACCAGACAGACAGGTGTTTCATTAAAGTTCCAGTGTCAAACCACTCCCAACATGATGTGACCTTGCCAAGCTTCACAGTCCTAGGCATCATTGAGCCCATTGACAAAGTCATAGAGACAGACAGTCCCCACAGTGACCATAAGAGTATTCATGTTAACACTGTTGACTCCTCACCTCCCCCCAATTCTAATCAGGTCCCACCCACTGCAGACCTGTGGCACCCACCAGTGGATGTCAGTCATCTGACAGATGATCAACAAGAGGAGGTGAAACAAATGTTGATGGAGGAATCAGGAGCTTTTGCTCGCAATGATGGTGACATTGGGAACATCCCAACCCTCCATATGACCATCAGTCTGAAAGATGACATTCCAGTCCAAAAAACATATTCATCCATTCCCAAACCACTCTATCAAGAGGTCAAACAGTACATCCAAGAGCTGCTTGCAAAGGGCTGGATCGTCAAGTCAAAATCACCCTTTGCAGCACCTGTTGTCTGTGTCAGAAAACGTGATGGATCTCTAAGACTGTGTATTGATTACAGGCAGTTGAACCAGAAAACAGTGCCAGATCGCCACCCACTGCCTCGCATCCAGGATCTCTTGGACACCCTGGGCGGCCACAGCTGGTTCACCATTCTTGACCAAGGCAAAGCCTATCATCAGGGCTACATATCTGAAGGATCCCGCCACATGACAGCCTTCATATCGCCTTGGGGTCTATATGAGTGGGTGAGAATACCGTTTGGTCTCAGCAATGCCCCTGCTGCTTTCCAACGCAGCATGGAGGAGATGCTTGTCACCTTGCGTGACGACTGCTGTATTCCTTACCTTGACGACATCCTCTGCTACTCCAAGACCTTTGCTGATCATGTCGATGCAGTGCGTCGTGTCCTGAGAGCCCTGCAACGTCATGGAGTCAAGCTGCGACCCACAAAATGTGAGTTGTTCAAGCCAGAGGTCAGGTATGTGGGGAGGTTAGTGTCAGCTAATGGGGTGAGAATAGACCCAAAAGACATCGAGGCTGTAATGTCACTGAGGGAGAAAAGACCCACTACAGTGGGGGATGTCCGTAAACTGTTAGGTTTTCTGAGTTACTATAGGATGTACATTCAAGATTTCTCCCGCATCGCTAAGCCAATATATGGGCTGCTACAAGTGAAAGGAAATCCTGATGCAACACAGGGGAAGATAAAGAAAGGTAAAGGAGCACAGTTGCCTTCAAAGACTCCCATACAGTGGACTGATTGTCACCAGACCATCCTCGAGCAGCTCATTAACGTCCTGTCACACCCACCTACACTAGCGTACCCTGACTTTGAACTTCCCTTTACACTACACACAGACGCCTGTCAGCAGGGACTCGGTGCAGTCTTGTACCAGCGACAGAGTGGAAAGCTGAAAGTCATTGCATATGGTTCAAGGACATTGACCCCCGCTGAAAAGAACTATAACTTTCACTCTGGAAAGCTGGAGTTCTTAGCCTTAAAGTGGGCGGTATGTGAAAAATTCAGGGATTATCTGTTTTACGCCCCATCCTTCACAGTGTATACAGACAATAATCCACTAACATACGTGATGAGTACTGCAAAGCTGAATGCCACAGGCTACAGATGGGTTGGAGAGCTTGCTGACTTCAGATTCAACCTAAAGTACAGGCCAGGAAAAGTCAATGTGGATGCTGACACACTGTCTCGTCTCCCACTGGACATAAACCGTTTTGTTGAGGAGTGTACTGAAGAGCTCGACAGAGATGCAATACATGCTACTTGGGAAGGAAGTGAGGCTGCAAAAAGGTATGACATTGCCTATGTTGCTTCTCTTAACCTGGCCCAAAGTTCAGAGTCTCAAGTTAAGTCCCCAGTACCGACCATCAGCCAAAGTGAACTAATCAGATCTCAGAGGCAGGATGCAGCCATCAGTGAGATAATCAAGCTGAAACAGACAAAAACATCACTGACAAATAAGGACAGGAAGAAAGCAGGTGGCCCTGTGAAAAGACTCATGCATGAGTGGGGTAAACTGTATATGGAATGTGGCCTACTGTACAGGAGTGCAGGGGGTCGACAGCAGCTTGTCCTACCTTCTGAATATCAGCCCCTTGTAATGAAGCATCTCCATGATGACATGGCTCATCTAGGATCAGAGCGAGTCATTGGGCTGGCAAGAGATCGTTTCTATTGGCCCTTCATGAAAAAGGACATTGAGGTTTATGTCACAAAGCAGTGCCCCTGTATCAAGAAAAAGAAACCTGTGGTCCATGATAGAGCACCAATGGGCAGTATCACGACCAGTGCACCTCTTGAGCTTGTGTCTATCGATTACATGCACTTGGAGCAAAGCAAGGGTGGATACGAATACATCTTAGTAGTCATAGACCACTTCACCAGATTTGCCCAAGCATATCCAACACGAAACAAGTCAGGTAGAACAGCTGCAGAGAAAATATTTAATGACTTCATCCCTCGGTTTGGTTTTTTATCCAAATTGCACCATGATCAAGGCAGAGAGTTCGAGAACTCCCTGTTTAAGACCCTTCAGCAACTGTCTGGGGTGGGACACTCCAGGACAACCCCGTACCATCCACAGGGAAACCCTGCCGAGAGATTCAATCGGACGTTGCTTCAGATGTTGAGAACACTGCAAGAGGAGAAAAAGAGCAACTGGAAGGATCATTTACCACAGGTGGTGCACGCATACAACTCTACTAGACACGAGGCCACAGGTTTCTCACCTCACTACCTCATGTTTGGGCGCCACCCCCGCCTCCCTGTTGATCTGCTCTTTGGTCTGTCCTCTGAAGAGGAGGGTGAAACACCCCAAGGGTACGCCGACAAATGGGCTGTGAGAATGAAAGAGGCCTACCGCATTGCATCTAAGAACAGTCAGCAGTCCAGTGCACGAGGCAAGAGACGATATGACCTTCATGTGAAGGGGATTGTTCTACAGCCTGGTGACAGGGTTTTAGTTTGCAACATGAGTGAGAGAGGAGGCCCAGGAAAGCTCAGGTCCTACTGGGAACAAACGGTAAACATTGTTAAGGAACAAATAAATGACAGCCCTGTTTACAAAGTGTCTCCAGAGACAGGTGGTGGCAAAGTCCGTACTCTACATAGGAATCTCCTCCACCTTGTAAACGACTTACCTGTGAGTGTGGCTGAACAGTCAAAGAACCAAGCACCGACTAAAGAGAGACAAAGGAATAGGAGTCAGGTTGAAAGGAATGCAGAGAGAGAGACATTCCAAAGCAGTGCTTCATCTGACTCTGATGAAGATGGCCCAAGACCACAGTACTGGCTCAGAGTATCAAGGCCAGCCGAGTCACAAAGGTCAAATATAACAACCACCCATGTGCCTCATAGAAACCATGTTACTTCTCCATCCTTACATGAACAAGCAAGGCTGACCACACAAGCAGGAGAGCACAGACAGCCTACCAGCTTCACAGCAGAGGAACCTGAACTGATGGAGCAAGAACAATCCAGTGAACACGAATATGAACAGAATGCTGAAAACGAACATTGCCAAGCCAGGTATGACACTAACCAGGACAGTCCTACTTCCCCTCAGTGTGGTTCAGTCAGGAGACCAGTGCGAGTCAGGAGACCACCCAGGACACTGACTTACGAGTCTCTTGGTCAGCCATCCTACCAGTCAATTGGGTCAGTCAACAATATTGGACTTTGTGGGCCGCAGACATTGCCAGCATGGGGAATACAGTCAGGCCCAACACCACATTACCCACCCCAACCCACACTATACCCAACACTGCCATACACCGTCATGATGCCATACATTGTACCTTCCTTTGCATACTAACATACAAGTTTTGATTTGAAAAAAAAAAAGTGTATTGAAAAGAGTATTTTGTTTTGAATGCCGGGAGTCATTTTCTTTGTCGGGGAGCGTGTGACCCACCCATAATGTGTCACATTTTTGTGTTGATATATTTATTTTATTTTATGGTTTGAATTCGTTTTTGGAGCTGTCATTCCACATTTATCAATATTCACATTGGTCAGTAGGGGGCAGCAGGGCGTTTCTTCCCAATTGAATGCGATCACCTACAGACCGGAAGTGTCTTGTCATTCTGACGAGAGCGACCAGTCTGTGACCAACTGAAACGTTCTGTGTGATTTTTTTCCTCCTGTATAACAGGTTAGTTTTAGTAAAACAACTCACTGAATAATATCCATGTTTTTTTCTAAGTTTAAGTACACATTCTGATGGTGGAGCCTAACTCTAAAGTGTTTGTGAGTTGTAGTTTGTATTTGTGAATGAATCCAGTGCACAGCTGTATTAATCAATACAAAGTGGCGACGTGCGTGCGCAATGTTTATATAGGAACTTCTGATCCTAATTCAGACTCCCAAATTAGAGCTCCCGTTTTCTTATTGATTTCATATGTATATTTGTATAATGTGTGTGTTTTGAAATAGGTTTTACATGCTATTTTGTTATGTTTAGACATGGTTATATAAGTTAAGCTCTCAGGAATGGTCAATGAACATTTCAAGTACAGCTAAAGCTGCTATATAAGAAGAAGAATATGAAGAAAAGTAAAGTATTTAAATGAATGTTGCTAAATTGTGCATTAAGTTAAAGGTGAATATTCCTGAGAAAGACAAGACAGTGAAATAATGTCTAATTGCGCACTATATTGTATGTTTTGGAGTGATGATGTGGATATGTGAAAATATATGGCAAAGGCATACAGTATTGTTATGGTAATTATAACTCCAGTGATACAGTAACAGTTTAATGATAGTTTATTGAGTGTTTTGATGAAAATAGAGGTGAAGATAAAGTAAAAGACATTGACATGATAATACAAAGTGACAAAATATATGGGAAATTAAGTGAATTGTGGATTTGTAAATTCTGTTAATAAATTCTGACGAGAGCGACCAGTCTGTGACCAACTGAAACGTTCTGTGTGATTTTTTCCTCCTGTATAACAGGACATTATTATCTGACTGCTTGTCCTGGCTACTTGGGACCTGCAACATGTGCTCCAGACATCATTCTGCACGACAAAACAAATGAAAACTTGGAAAAGCATGGAGGTCTAGAACTTCCTTGTGTGTGACTAGATCAAGGAAATTGGTATCAAAATTCTCCCGGCTAAATATGCATCTTTTTTGCTTGGGTGAGGTTGCATTTCATGATTTAACTTTGTGTCTACTGTCATGTTTGTTGCCTGCCTGCTGTTTCACACACCGTTTACGAGTGCGCATGTTTTTCACATCTTTATCAAAATATAACTATAGATGTCAACATTGTGTATGTGGTGATAGCTCCATTTATATCCATTGCCTTCGGTAAAAGCGTAACTCTTCTAGGTTTTGTTCACATTCTTTTATTTAGACTCAGCGAGTTGGTGCTTTACGGAACACTCGTAGCAAAAATGTGTCTCAAGAAATACAAATAATATCAAGATAATACTTAAATGAGAAACACTAAAAGTTAAACGTATATCAAATAGACCTTTAACAAAGTGATCACTGCAAACTCGTGCATTCTTCTGCTCTGCTCCCTTGTACTGGAGTGCGTGGTCGACTTTTTTCATAAAATCCTGCACTCTTTCGCCATTCTTGATTACCTCTCGAGGAACTCTGAAGAAACGTTTATCCTTTTCACTATTTAAACAATTCGTACAGACGAAAATAACGCAAGCATAGGGCCTTTTTCTTTGAGAAAGGCTAAATGGCGCCTAGTACCCACTGACAACAGACGCATTTTGAATCCAAGCAATAAATAAACTTGCCCTGCCTTCTCATACTGAAAAATCAAATATATTATCCATCCATCCATCCATTTTCTACCGCTTATTCCCTTCGGGGTCGCGGGGGGCGCTGGAGCCTATCTCAGCTACAATATCAAATTCATATATTTTGTGGAAAGGCTAAAGAAAAAAAAAATACATACAGTCAGGCCTGCTCAAAACTAAATTGGGGCCAAATTTAATTTGGAGGTCTTTCATCTCTCTGAATATTTTCCCTTTTTTTATTTATATAAAACATTTTTTATACTTTTTCTAATCAAACTTGGATTTTATTTGATGCATGTTTTGGAGTGAAACAAATTCATGGGAAATAAATTGTTCAATGATTATTTTTTTCGTGCAAAATAAAAATGTTCAGATCTTTAAACTATAAATAAAACTTACTACATACATTTCAACCAGGATTTGTACCCGGCGCTTTCTGCTTCAAATGAAAATCACTAATGCACTGTGCCACAAGAACCACTAAATAATGATATTACAAATTACTCTACCTAGTGACTAAGCAGGAAGCGGCTAGGAAAACGTTTCACATGATGTGCCCTGTTATACAATAATTTACATTTTACATGCGCTTCTTCACACAAAACGGGGCCTCTCAAGGATCGCAGGCGGGGCCCTACGCATGTTCTGTGTTTAAGGTGGGGCGGCCCTGCATAAGGTATATAAAAACAAAGTTTTGTGTCGTCATATCAGCATGCAATTTTTTTTCATTACGTTATGCATTTTTCTCAAATGTTACCCTTTTTTTTTTTTTTTGCTGTTTTTACTTAATTTTATACAGTCATACTTTGAGAAACTCCATATTGCGAAACAGCGTTGCCCAAACAGCTCAATTTAAACACATAACGTGCATTTTAAAAATAAATATTGTGTAAAAACAATACAACAGAATGTTGTACTAAACATTACAGTAGTTTTATGACGTAATGTAATAATAATGTACAGCATTTACCTTGGAGAGTGGACTTCTACGGTATTTCCTTCAAGCTACTTCTATCCGTCTAACACGCTATCATCAGCCTCTTTATATTTTTAATCAATAAATGTCTGCCGTTTAGATAATATTTTTAACGCCCTTGGCTGGCGTCATCGAATCATTCTGCTTCAGTATGGGGTTAACTGGGTTAAACCGCCTTAACAATTAGGCAAGTTTGGTCTTTTTTGAAAGATTTCTTTCTTTAATTCAGTGCTTCTCAATTGTTTTCTGCTACGTCCCCCCACGACCCCCGCCCCCGCCACCCCCCACTCTCCACAGTATAATTTGTAAGCGTATTGACATTAAAGGAAACAACACACCGGTCTTTCCTCGTCTCTCACCAGAGTTATAGTGAAGTCAAGTGCTACATACCCTTCATCATATTTTGGTACGGCAAAAAAACATGTTTCCTGAGGTCACACACGGTCACAGCACTGTACTTCACTCTCACCTATTTCCTTCCTATGTTTGGAAAACACAAAGTTATGTCAATATCTAGCAATAAGCTAATGCTAACCAGTGTTGGGACTAACGCGTTATTATGTGTTATTTTTTATGTAGTATCGGCTAGAAACAGAAGATCTGAGTGTTTTATTGGAGCGCTGCGGTGTCGTCCTTCTGAATCTCTTGTGTAACAAGGAAGAGGCGCGCTCTGTGTGTGTCTGGGTGTGGGGAGGGAGGGAGGTGCGGGGGGGCGTGTCTGATCATGGCGGAGCCGCAGTCGAGTTTCTTAACATGGAGATATTCTCACTACTTTTCTTTTGTCGAGCACAAAGAAAATAACATTTTAGTTAAATGTAAGTTGTGTCTTGGATCAAAGATCCAATCTACTGCCCAAAACAGCAATTAAAATCTACTGAAACAGCTACAAAAGCAACATGCTTCGACGAAGCTAGTAAAGAGAGACACACTTCACCTCCTAAGCAACAGCGGCTGGATTTTAACGAGGCACTGCTCGCCAGGACAACATAGATAGAGCCATTGCAGCGTATGTGCTAGAAGACATGCAGGGTATTTATGCAGTGGAGTCACCCGCTTTCAGGCAGCTAATTAGCATGATACCGGCGTCAAACAGCAAATGGCACGAAAACATTTTCCAATTTCCTGGACACATTGGACAGTGAGCACATAAACATGAAAAGCAATCTAAAGACGACACTCCAAACTTTGCCTCTGCTCATCATTCATCATCATGGGGACGGCGTGGCGAAGTTGGTAGAGTGGCCGTGCCAGCAATCGGAGGGTTGCTGGTTACTGGGGTTCAATCCCCACCTTCTACCATCCTAGTCACGTCCGTTGTGTCCTTGGGCAAGACACTTCACCCCTTGCTCCTGATGGCTGCTGGTTAGCGCCTTGCATGGCAGCTCCCGCCATCAGTGTGTGAATGTGTGTGTGAATGGGTGAATGTGGAAATACTGTCAAAGCGCTTTGAGTACCTTGAAGGTAGAAAAGCGCTATACAAGTATAACCCACTTATCATTTATTCAGCACTGAAGGTACAATTCTCTTATATACTCTTTCATTCTAGACTTCTAGAGTTTGATTATCACGTCACACTAAATGTATAGACTATAAAGTTCACAAACATAAAGAGGGATGCTAGTGGGCCAGGCCAATCTTTCCTTTTCTCTAAACTAAAACTGGGGAAATGCGTGTTCTGGGCTTCAGACATGATTTTATTTCAGAATTCCTTTAGAGAAAAAAACGCCTGGTTAGGCTTTGTGTATGTAAAGTTAAAGTTAAAGTACTTCCTTGGTTTACAGCTATGTTGTTATTATGCTGTTTGTTACTTAAGTATGTTATGTTGCAGCTATTTAAAATAGTTGTATCAATTTGTTCTGGCCTGAAATAAATTGGCCCTTTGAAACATATCTTTGTCTTTGAGTGTTGTATGTAGACCACATTGCTTTGCAGAGTTCAGTGATGCAAATGCATGTCAAGTTGATCAACAGATTGTATTATTCTCCAGTGCAATAACAGTACTGAAATGAAGGCTGAAAGGGCATTAATGGGAGCCTTAAAAAAAAAAAGAAGAAAAAAATAAATAACTAAATAGTTACTTTTCACAGTAATGCATAACTTTTTGGTGTAAGTAAATGAGTTAGTAACTGAGTTACTTTTGAAATAAAGTAACTAGTAACTGTAACTAGTTACTGGTTTTCAGTAACTAACCCAACACTGATGCTAACAAGTACGACTGGATGTTTTGGTCGAATAAGGAAACAACAAAACGGGAACATGGCAAATGGGAACTTACTAACTTAAGGTAGTTACTGCATACTGCGGCATGGTCATGCTGGACCTTCAGAAGGCCTTTGACACCGTTAACCAAGCTATACTGTCGGATAAGCTCAGAGCAATCGGATTTAACAAAACCTCATCGAGCTGGATGCAATCTTACTTGGAGGGGAGGGAGCAGCTGGTAGAGGTGAACGGCACCGTGTCCCCCCCCCCCCCCCTCTCAGTGAGCTGTGGAGTCCCCCAAGGCAGTATATTGGGGCCTTTACTGTTCCTAATATACATAAACGACTTGTCATCGGCATGCAACTGTGAATTGTTCTTGTTTGCGGATGACTCGGCCTTGCTGGTATCAGACAAGGACAAGTCACAGGTGGAGAAAATCCTCAGTGCTGAACTCTGTAGAACATGCACCTGGCTCGCTGACAACAAGCTATCCATACACTTGGGTAAAACGGAATCCATCCTATTTGGGTACCACATCAACCTTAAGAAAGTCAATGACTTCACTATAAAAGTGGGTGACATTGTTATCACCAGAAAAGATGAAGTCACCTACATAGGTTCCATTCTAGAGGCTAATCTTTCCTGTGATAAAATGGCAACCAAAGTAATCAAAAAGGTCAACCAACGAACGAGATTTCTCTATAGAATCTCCTTTCTGGTCAACAAAAGCACCATGAGGATTCTGGTGGAACTCTCGTTCAATCTTTTTTCGATTACGCATGCACCTCCTGGTACCCTAGCACCTCCAAAACCCTCAAATCTAGACTCCAAACATCCCAGAACAAGCTAGTCAGATTACTTCTAGACCTCCACCCCAGATCCCACCTCACTCCTACCCACTTTTCCAAAGTGGGCTGGCTCAGGGTGGAGGACAGAGTAAAACAACTTGCACTGAGCCTAGTCTATAAAATCCGCTACACCTCCCTGATACCGAAGTACATGTCAAACTACTTCCTTAACGTAACTGACCGCCATAACCACAACACCAGGGGGAGCTCCACTAACCACGTTAAACCCAGATTCCGAACTAACAAAGGTCTTAACTCTTTCTCTTTCTATGCCACATCAATGTGGAATGCGCTCCCAACAGGTATAAAAGAAAGTGCATCTCTATCCTCCTTCAAAACCGCAATAAAAGTTCACCTCCAGGCAGCTACAACCCTAAACTAACACCCTCCCCGGATTGTTAATAATCAAATGTAAACAATCAAATGCAGATACCTTTTCTTATGCCTTCTGATCTCTCTCTCTCTCTCTCTCTCTCTCTCTCTCTCTCTCTCTCTCTCTCTCTCTCTCTCTCTCTCTCTCTCTCTGCCCACTACTTGCTGTCCATATCCTACCAAGTCAGACCTACACTGTTCCAATATCCATTTCTATGTTCTCAATTGTTGATGACAATCCACACCCCGGATTGTAAATAATCAATCAATCAATCAATCAATCTTTATTTATATAGCCCTAAATCACAAGTGTCTCAAAGGGCTGCACAAGCCACAACGACATCCTCGGTACAAAGCCCACATACGGGCAAGGAAAAACTCACCCCAGTGGGACGTCGATGTGAATGACTATGAGAAACCTTGGAGAGGACCGCATATGTGGGTAACCCCCCCCCCTCTAGGGGAGACCGAAAGCAATGGATGTCGAGTGGGTCTGACATAATATTGTGAGAGTCCAGTCCATAGTGGATCCAACATAATAGTAAGAGTCCAGTCCATAGTGGGGCCAGCAGGACACCATCCCGAGCGGAGACGGGTCAGCAGCGCAGAGATGTTCCCAGCCGATGCACAGGCGCGCGGTCCACCCCGGGTCCCGACTCTGGACAGCCAGCACTTCATCCATGGCCACCGGACCTGTGCCCCCCCCCTCAAGGAAAAGGGGAGCAGAGGAGAAAAGAAAAGAAACGGCAGATCAACTGGTCTAACAGGGGGGCTATTTAAAGGCTAGAGTATACAAATGAGTTTTAAGATGGGACTTAAATGTTTCTACTGAGGTAGCATCTCTAATTGTTACCGGGAGGGCATTCCATAGTACTGGAGCCCGAATAGAAAACGCTCTATAGCCCGCAGACTTTTTTTGGGCTCTGGGAATCACTAATAAGCCGGAGTTCTTTGAACGCAGATTTCTTGCCGGGACATATGGTACAATGCAATCGACAAGATAGGACGGAGCTAGACCGTGTAGTATTTTATACGTAAGTAGTAAAACCTTAAAGTCACATCTTAAGTGCACAGGAAGCCAGTGCAGGTGAGCCAGTATAGGCGTTATATGATCAAACTTTCTTGTTCTTGTCAAAAGTCTAGCAGCCGCATTTTGTACCAACTGTAATTTTTTAATGCTAGACATAGGGAGACCCGAAAATAATACGTTAAAGTAGTCGAGACGAGACGTAACGAACGCATGAATAATGATCTCAGCGTCGCTAGTGGATAAAATAGAACGAATTTTAGCGATATTACGGAGATGAAAGAAGGCCGTTTTAGTAACACTCTTAATGTGTGATTCAAACGAGAGAGTTGGGTCGAAGATAATACCCAGATTCTTTACTGATTCGCCTTGTGTAATTGTTTGGGTGTCAAATGTTAAGGTGGTATTATTAAATAAATGTCGGTGTTTAGCAGGACCGATAATCAGCATTTCCGTTTTCTTGGCGTTGAGTTGCAAGAAGTTAGCGGACATCCATTGTTTAATTTCATTAAGACACGCCTCCAGCTGACTACAATCCGGCGTGTTGGTCAGCTTTAGGGGCATGTAGAGTTGGGTGTCATCAGCATAACAATGAAAGCTAACACCGTATTTGCGTATGATGTCGCCTAGCGGCAGCATGTACATACTAAAGAGTGCAGGGCCAAGAACCGAACCCTGAGGAACTCCGCACGTTACCTTAACATAGTCCGAGGTCACATTATTATGGGAGACGCATTGCATCCTGTTAGTAAGATAAGAGTTAAACCACGACAAAGCTAAGTCTGACATACCAATACGTGTTTTGATACGCTCTAAAAAAATATTATGATCGACGGTATCGAAAGCAGCGCTAAGATCAAGAAGCAGCAACATAGATGACGCATCAGAATCCATCGTTAGCAGTAGATCATTAGTCATTTTTGAGAGGGCTGTCTCCGTAGAGTGATTTGCCCTGAAACCGGATTGAAAAGGTTCACAGAGATTGTTAGACACTAGGTGTTCATTTATCTGCTGTGCGACAATTTTTTCGAGGATTTTCGAAATAAAGGGAAGGTGGGACACCGGTCGGTAGTTTACCATGAGGTCAGGATCAAGGTTAGGTCTTTTGAGCAGAGGATGAATAACCGCTTTCTTGAATGCTAGGGGAACAGTGCCAGAGGAAAGTGATAAGTTTATAATATTTAGCACTGATGGACCTAATAATACAAAAAGCTCCTTGATAAGTTTCCCAGGAAGTGGGTCAAGTAAACATGTTGTTTGTTTTATCCCACTTACACGCTGTAATAGTTCCTCTAATGTTATTTCATCAAAAAGAGAGAGACTATTTTGTATTGCAGTATCCGTCGTAGATACAGTTGTATCTGTGTTCATAGAACCCAGTTGTAGCTGGGATGCGTTGTCTTTAATCTCCTTTCTAATGAGTTCAATTTTCTTATTAAAGAAATTCATAAAGTCATCTGCCGAGTGGGTGGAGCTATTGGGAGGAGTCCCTTGTTGGGTTAGCGATGCTACTGTACTAAACAAAAATTTAGGGTCGTTTTTGTTGAGGCGGATGAGATTTGAGTAATATTTAGCTTTAGCTAAGGTAAGCATGCGTTTATACGATATTAAACTATCACTCCATGCTTGATGGAAAACCTCAAGCTTGGTCGCGCGCCATTTGCGTTCCAACTTTCTACATGATAATTTATGAGCTCTGGTTTCCTCTGTAAACCATGGGGTGCGCCTTTTAGGGGCCCTTTTTTGTTTTAGCGGTGCTATACTATCAATGGTTTTGCGCAGGGCATTGTCAAAGTTGTTAGTGAGATTATCAATAGAGCCGACATAATTTGGGAATGGTGCCATTACCGAAGGCAGTAGGTCAGCAAGAGTCCTCGTTGTGGCGGCATTAATGTTGCGGCTGCTATAGCAGATTATTATTATTAGTTTGTTGACAATGAGTCAGAACTTCGAATTTTATAAGGTAATGATCGGACATTACTTTAGTATACGGGAGTACCATAACTTTGGAGGTGGTGACACCCCTGACCAGCACTAGATCTATCGTATTGCCGTTGCGATGCGTAGGTTCATTTATTATTTGTGTAAGACCACAGCTATCAATTATAGTCTGGAGCGCCACGCACTGAGGGTCCGATGGGGTATTCATATGGATATTAAAGTCCCCCATTATGATTATATTGTCTGCGTGCGTCACTAGATCAGCAACGAACTCTGAGAATTCATTAATAAAGTCCGAGTAGGGCCCTGGGGGGCGGTAGATAACAGCCATATCGAGAGGCAGCGGTGCGACAGACCTCATAGTAAGCACCTCAAACGATTTGTATTTATTATTTAGGTTAGGGGTAAGGTTAAAGTTTTCATTGTATATTAGTGCGACCCCCCCACCCCTTTTAAGGGGACGGTCAATATGCGCATTCGTATAGTTAGGAGGAGATGCCTCATTTAGCGCAAAAAATTCGTCTGGTTTGAGCCAGGTTTCGCTAAGACCAATGACGTTAAGATTGTTGTCTCTAATGACCTCATTAACTAATAACGTTTTGGGAGACAATGATCTTATGTTTAAAAACCCCTTATTATAAGTATTGGGCTGTTTTGACGAGTTTTTGTTTAAATTATCCGTAGTAGAAATATTAATAATGTTGCGTTTATTATACGTAGTGCACTTTAAATAGTTTCGACCATATCTAGGAATTGATACGATATTAATGTAAATAATTCAATGTGATTATCTTGTGTTATGACTGTATTATGATGATAGTATATATCATACTTGCCAACCTTTAGACCTCCGATTTCGGGAGGTGGGGGGAGGGGGCTGGGGTGGGCGTGGTTGGGGGTGGGCGGGGGGCGTGGTTGGGGCGAGGGCGTGGTTATGGTCGTGGTTAAGAGGGGAGGAGTATATTTACAGCTAGAATTCACCAAGTCAAGTATTTCATATATATATATATATATATATATATATATATATATATATATATATATATATATATATATATATATATCTAAGAAATACTTGACTTTCAGTGAATTCTAGCTATATATATATATATATTTATTTTATTATATATATATATGTATATATAAATAAAAGAAATACTTAAATTTCAGTGTTCATTTATTTACACATATACACACACATAACATTCATCTACTCATTGTTGAGTTAAGGGTTGAATTGTCCATCCTTGTTCTATTCTCTGTCACTATTTTTCTAACCATGCTGAACACCCTCTCTGATGATGCATTGATGTGTGGCACGCACAAAAGTGCTTTCATCAAATGCATTAGTCTGGAATCTTCCATCTCTCCCTAGCATGGCCCAAAACCGGTCAATCTTTGCTTCCTGAGGAAGATCTTCAGTGCCAAGCACTTGGTAGTCCACTACTTCTTCCTGGAGGCTATCCAGGTCCAATCGCAGCTGCGGCTTGGAACTTACAAGCTGTTATGAGAGTAGCGTATGTGTGTGTGTGGCCCTTTAATAGGTGAGCATGTGAGGTGAGTGACGTCAGTGAGTGTGTGGGCGAGAGAAGAGAGGGAGCGGTAGCGTGAGTGCGGGCGGGGACTAGTTTGTTTTGTGTTGGATTGGCTGTGTGCAAGCAATCAATAAAGCAAGATTTGCAACTAATCGCCGGACTCAGGCAGGAGAGGTGCAACAAAGCGTATTTCTTCATCTTACTCGTCGTCGGCGTTGCCATGGCTGTATCTTCCTCGTTCTTCTGCTTCGTCTCCTTGTTGTGTGCGCAGTTGTGCACTGCACTCTCTAAAAGCCGTATATGTTATTATTGATGTTATAGATGGCAGTATTGTCCTGTTTAAGAGTGTCACATCATTGCTGTTTACGGCAGACAAACTGCTTTACGGTAGACGAAAATATGACTGCTGTTGTTGTGTGTTGTTACCGCGCTGGGAGGATGTTAATGAAACTGCCTAACAATAAACCCACATAAGAAACCAAGAACTCGCCCTCGATCATTCTACAGTTATAATGTGTTTGGGCAGGCACACTGTTTATATCGTGGGAAAGCGGACTCAGGTCCGCATGGAGCTGGAGGGGGCGTGGTCTCCAGCTCCGCCTGAATTTCGGGAGATTTTCGGGAGAAAATTTGTCCCGGGAGGTTTTCGGGAGAGGCTCTGAATTTCGGGAGTCTCCCGGAAAATCCGGGAGGGTTGGAAAGTATGGTATATATGATAGTATATATCTGTATCATGAATCAATTTAAGTGAACCCCGACTTAAACAAGTTGAAAAACTTATTCGGGTGTTACCATTTAGTGGTCAATTGTACGGAATATGTACCGTATTTATCGGAGTGTAAGTCGCACCGGAGTATAAGTCGCACCTGCCGAAAATGCATAATAAAGAAGGAAAAAAACATATATAAATCGCACTGGAGCCCGGTCAAACTATGAAAAAAACTGCGACTTCTAGTCCGAAAAATACGGTACTTCACTGTGCAACCTACTAATAAAAGTCTCAATCAATCAATCAATCAGTTGTAACTTCAACAGGGTGTACCCCGCCTTTCGCCCAAATACAGCTGGGATAGGCCCCAGCGCCCCTCTAACAAAAGCATTTGACACAATCAATCATAATATTTTAATCAACAAATTAGAACATTATGGAATCAGAAGGTTGGTCCTTAACAGGGTAAAAATTGACTTAACCAAGAGGAAGCAACACCTTTAAATAGGTGAAAATATGTCAACAGCACTAGAGATATCTTGCGGCGTCCACTAACGTTCAATACTGGGACCAAAATTGTTCAGTCTTTACATAAACGACATTTGTAAAGTTACAAAGGACTTACAGTTCGTATTATTTGAAGACAACACAACTCTGTTTTGTTCAGGGGAGAACACACAGAAGCTAATACAAATAATAGAAGAAATTAACACATCAACAAGATGGTTTGACAAAAACTGACTCTCTTTGAATCTCAGTAAAACTAAAATAATGCCATTGCGTAACAGTATAAGAGAAAGTTAAATACAAATAAAAGGAGTAGATATTGAAAAGGTGAAAGAAAAAAACTTTTTGGGTGTAATTACAGATCATAAAATGAATTGGAAATCACATATAAAAATACACAACATAACAATTAATGAAGCAATTATTAAATAAGGTTTGCTTCTTTTTACTCATTTTCGTACGTTGTGTAAAAAATATGAAAATATGTTAACTATGTGATGTATCATGTTGAAATTATATAAAGGTTCAAAATAAACTTCAACCAACCAACAATCCGTATGTGAGACAACAATACGTGTCTTTGAGATTCATCTATTGCACCTGGGTTGTCAGAAACTTTAAAGGGGAACATTATCACAATTTCAGAAGGGTTAAAACGATTAAAAATCAGTTCCCAGTGGCTTATTTTATTTTTCGAAGTTTTTTTTCAAAATTTTACCCATCACGCAATATCCCTAAAAAAAGCTTCAAAGTGCCTGATTTTAACCATCGTTATATACACCCGTCCATTTTCCTGTGACGTCACATAGTGATGCCAACTCAAACAAACATGGTGCATAGAACAGCAAGCTATAGCGACATTAGCTCGGATTCAGACTCGGATTTCAGCGGTTTAAGCGATTCAACAGATTACGCATGTATTGAAGCGGATGGTTGTAGTGTGGAGGCAGGTAGCGAAAACGAAATTGAAGAAGAAACTGAAGCTATTGAGCCATATCGGTTTGAACCGTATGCAAGCGAAACCGACGAAAACGACACGACAGCCAGCGACACTGTAGAAAGCGAGGACGAATTTGGCGATCGCCTTCTAACCAACGATTGGTATGTGTTTGTTTGGCATTAAAGGAAACTAACAACTATGAACTAGGTTTACAGCATATGAAATACATTTAGCAACACCATGCACTTTGAGAGTGCAGACAGCCCAATTTTCATCAATTAATATATTCTGTAGACATACCCTCATCCGCGCTCTTTTCCTGAAAGCTGATCTGTCCAGTTTTGGAGTTGATGTCAGCAGACCAGGGAAGCTAGGGTCGATATTCTTCTCTTGATCATCTTTGGTGGCATAAGGGACGGTGTGAGCCAAGACATCCAGGGGGTTAAGCTCGCTCGTCTGCGGTAACAAACTGCCGCCATTTCTTGCCGTGCTAGCGAGGTCCTTTGTCCCTGAATTGCTCACACACTCCGGCAGATTCAATGGGTGTCGCAGGATATCCACACATTCTTGCCATCTCTGTCGTAGCATAGCTTTCGTCGGTAAAGTGTGCGGAACAAACGTCCAATTTCTCGACACTTTCGCATCTTTGGGCCACTGGTGCAACTTGAATCCGTCCCTGTTCGTGTTGTTACACCCTCCGACAACACACCGACGAGGCATGATGTCTCCAAGGTACAGAAAACAGTCGAAAAAACGGAAAATAACAGAGCTGATTTGACTCGGTGTTTGAGAAAATGGCGGATTGCTTCCCGATGTGACGTCACGTTGTGACGTCATCGCTCCGAGAGCGAATATTAGAAAGGCATTTAATTCGCCAAAATTCACCCATTTAGAGTTCGGAAATCGGTTAAAAAAATATACGGTCTTTTTTCTGCAACATCAATTGCATATATATTGCAACCTATTGACGCTTACATAGGTCTGGTGATAATGTTCCCCTTTAAGCCCTATAAAAAAAAAATCATCTAACAATACCAAAGATACTTAATTTACATGCAATGACCTGCATGTTGAACAAGTATTAGCGACATTGTTATAACATGGGCTAACGGCGGGGAACTGTTTTTAGTAACACGGCGCCTTGATCACAGGTAACCTAGTTATTGCAGCTCTTGACTAACTGAGTCCGGGAGCTGCTGAGTTGATAAAAATTAGTGATAGTTTATGTGTCACACTTGTATTGTAGAAGGTTGTGGGCTTGTGGCTACATGAGCAGAGGAATTGGTCAACTTTGACTTTCAACTTAGTTGACTTGTTGAAAAACAGCAAACTTTGCTATGCGCTCTGTGAAATCAATGCGCCCAAAAAATGCTTAAAATGACCAAAAAACTTAAATATTACATGTTATTTTAATACTAGATTACATATATACTTAAATAATGTAGAAGAAACTTTGTTGGCTTTTTGGCTGTTTTTAGAGGACTTTGTTGGCGGAATAAATCAAATCCCCATTACCCCAATACCAGCCCCTTCTTGCTAGCGGTCCTTCGCTAGTTAGAATGCACCAAAAAATGGGCAAGATATTTTTTTGTCTCACATAGAGACTGTGAATGATAAGCAAAATCCCCCAAAAATGTGCAGTTCCCCTTTAATTTAAACAAGCTCTCTATTAAAATTCATCGTTATTGTATTTGTTTTCCTTCTCAATTTGTAATTTGTCCCTCAATGTCTCATTGTGAGGCCCTCGGTGGAAAAGGTTTCGACACTCCTAGTCTCCAGGTTGGGTCCTGTGCAGGTTTTCATGTGTGGCCGAGGGAGGCCTCCAGGCTGCTAGTGAATGTGTCTCAGTGTCCCACGTCCCCCTGCTGAGAGATTCCAGAGGCTCCTCTTTTGGCCTCTCAGGGCTCTTGGGTCACTCGTTTGTCATCATGACCTTTGACCCTTGTTGGCCAGGAATGTCGGAGTTGTTTACCTTGGCTGAGACTGATGGTGTCCAGGTGGCTCCTTTTCTCTCTTTTTTTCATGTATTTTTCCTTTCAAGATATCTACCTCTCCCGTGGTGAATATTGCACTAATTGAGGTAATGCTTCCTTAATGTACCTCAAAATAGTACTAATTGATGTGAAAGATGTGACAGTCATTGTTCATAGTAAATGTCTTTCTTACATGACATTTTTTCCTGTAGTACAAATATACTTATAAATTAAAAACACATTGATTTTGATTTTTGTGTAAAAATAACTCTTAGTTTACGTGTCCTTCTGGAAAATAAAGTCCATCCATCCATCCATTTTCTACCGCTTATTCCCTTTGGGGTCGCGGGGGGCGCTGGAGCCTATCTCAGCTACAATCGGGCGGAAGGCGGGGTACACCCTGGACAAGTCGCCAGCTCATCACAGGAAAAATAAAGTGTCTAATCAAAGAATTCCACATGTTGGTGACTTAGGGCCTGATCTACTAAGATTCAAATACCACGCGCTAAACAGTGTGTGCAAACAATAAATTGTGTGTACTATTAATGGGCATGTTGTGTGTGATCTACTAATATGTGTGAAATGTACACTTAGCGTGTACAATTGACAAGTGGTGCAGATTGCTCTATTTATATGAGGTTTTTGCGTGTACCTGGCAGCTTTTTACCACGGAGACACCCGTCATTTTTTGCACATTCATGTTATCGTGCTCGGACAATACATGTGGCATTTTGCTATGTTTTCTAACAAGTAGCAAAACATTATGTACCACTTTTTTCTGGGCATTTTAAAAGCAGTTCTGCGGTTTAGCTATTGTACTTTTTTTTTCTTTCTTTGTTTTTTTAGTGCACTGAAGTTGCACTCATGGTAGATGCTGACATTAACTTTGAGTGTGCGCTTCAGAGTCCAGATGCATATTGTAATTTTTTTTAAATTTTTTTTTAAACATAGCAGATGTGTGAATAATATATCATTTGTCACTCTTCTGTCTTCTATAAATTAAAAACTGCTAGTGCAGTTACAGCTGCCCTGGGGTAGACTGACGGTGACCTGACTGCTAATTCGCACCAACGGCCTCTTTGACCACCACCAAATAATAATCTGCCATGGGACCTAAAACTGTTGAGAATACCAGCACTTTGGGGTATCAATTACATTTAAACCAATAACACAACCAAATTGGTACTTTTGAAACGGTGTTAGTGCATAAGGGTACCCGAACTGGAAATGTTAAAAAAAAAACATTTTTTATTTGCACAACAGGCTGTCACCATGGGGTCCCCAATAATTTTTGCACCAGGGACCGGTTCATTGTAGGCATTATTTTTGACGGAGTAGCCTTTTCACGTGTGACTGATAAATACAGCAAAAATAAGCGCATGGAAAATACACCTCACCATTACACTGATTAGTTGGAGCTCTGTGGTCTCGCATACGCCATTTTTCACGGCAAAGTTGAGCTGTATCAAAAGTCAACTAAGCAAAGAAATGTGCGGTGCTTGACGCCAACTTCATGGCTGACGTACGTACATTTCTACATGCTGTGGATACTTTGGCGACACACAGAGGTGGTTGTTGGGGCTTTGTCAACATTATATTTCAACAATTTAAAAGGTCGCGGTAAGGACAGCCTTGCCAGTCGGGCAGACATCAGTAACTGCAGTAATTGCACCTGGCTCGCTGACAATAAACTATCCATACACTTAGGTAAAACGGTATCCATCCTATTTGGGTCCCAAATCAACCTTAAGAAAGTCAGTGACTTCACTATAAAAGTGGATGACATTGTTATCACCAGGAAAGATGAGGTCACCTACATAGGTTCCATTCTAGAGGCTAATCTTTCCTGTGATGAAGTGGCAACCAAGGTAATCAGAAAGGTCAACCAAAGAACGAGATTTCTCTACAGAATCTCCACTCTGGTCAACAAAAGCACCTTGAAGATTCTAGCCGGAACTCTCGTTCAACCCTTTTTCGATTACGCTTGCACCTCCTGGTACCCTAGCACCTCCAAAACTCTCAAATCGAGACTCCAAACATCCCAGAACAAGCTAGTCAGGTTACTTTTAGACCTCCACCCCAGATCACACCTAACTCCAACCCACTTCTCCAAAGTGGGCTGGCTCAGGGTAGAGGACAGAGTAAAACAACTTGCACTGAGCCTAGTCTATAAAATCCGCGACACCTCCCTGATACCGAAGTACATGTCAAATTACTTCCTTAATGACCGCCATAACCACAACACCAGGGGGAGTTCCACAAACCACGTTAAACCCAGATTCCCATCTAACAAAGGACTAAACTCATTCTCCTTCTATGCCACATCAATATGGAATGCACTCCCAACAGGTGTAAAAGTAAGTACATCTCTATCCTCCTTCAAAACCGCACTAAAACAACACCTCCAGGCAACTTCAACCCTTGACTAACACCCTCCCCCTTCCACATCCTACCTCCTCAGATTGTAAATAACCAAATGTAAATAATCAAATGTATTTCTAATGTATATACTTTTTCTTATGCTTTCTGAACTCACTATGTTCTCTGCTCACTGTACATATCCTACCAAGTCAGACCTACACTGTTTCAATGCCCATTTCTCTGATGATTTAATTGTTGATGACTGAAGTGCTGATAGCAACCCAACCTAAACCCCCCGTTTATGACTGATGACTGATGACTGAAGTATGCTGTTATCAACCAAACCCTCCTCATCCCACCCCCCGGATTGTAAATAATGTAAATAATTCAATGTATATACTCTGATGATTAACTTGTGTGATGACTGTATTATGATTATAGTATATATTTGTACCATGAATTGATTTACGTGGACCCTGACTTAAACAAGTTGAAAAACGTATTCGGTTGTTACCGTTACCATTTAGTGGTCAATTGTATGGAATATGTACTGAACTGTGCAATCTACTAATAAAAGTTTCAATCAATCAATCAATCAACTG
The DNA here is from genome assembly GCF_033978685.3 of Nerophis lumbriciformis. Lineage (NCBI taxonomy): Eukaryota > Metazoa > Chordata > Actinopteri > Syngnathiformes > Syngnathidae > Nerophis > Nerophis lumbriciformis. The sequence goes on along the minus strand of NC_084553.2, from coordinate 18,661,764 downwards.
TTGGTCGCAGCACATTAATGGCACCGGAAACGGTGAAGGAATGGCCTGACTTTTTGTCACGTGGTTGCTACCACAAGTAGCTCTCCTGTGTTGTCATAATAAATTGATTAATCAAACAAAAGTCAAAGTATTTCATATCCTTTTTGATATGTTGGCATGTTTGAATGTAATATATTTCAAACCAAATATTACATGATTTTGACATGAAACTAATATCTGGCTATGGGCAGGCTTTACTGTATGAACACATTTTGTTGTAAGGTATACAAATTATGTATATGTTGGTAGTAATCAGAGTCACCCACATGTGCTCCCACCTCTGCTAAAGTTGTACGTATCATCGCAGCGATTCTTTTTCATATGTAGTGAGCGCTACTTTACCTCCGGTCCCCTTATCTGTTTTTGGCCATGCACATCCATCTCCTTTAACTTCTTCTTGATGTAGAACCACTTATTTCTTAAGTCAGAATCAGAATCAGAATCAGAAATACTTTAATAATCCCCGAGGGGAAATGAACATTGTCAGCACAATCCCATTCAAGAGCAGACAAACATTAGAGGGAGACAGAACAGGATCGCTGACGGGTCTGCCAACTTCCGGCGCCCCTTACAAAAATGGTGAGAAACAGGGAGGAAGGGGGTTCAGGTGTGCGGTTCCCTGGCACACTTTATCCCACTCAACCTTCTTTTGCTCACTGTAAATGCCAGAGGTCAGCCTGCCAAAAAGTATATTTTGGGATGCCTTCACTTAAGCAAGAAGCACCTCCTACTCCTGGTCAGTGAATTATGATTGGGCAGAGTATGGGATCTCAGGCACATGAGGAGTTTAAATATGATTTGCGTATTCAGATGACGGCGTGGACAAGGAGTAGCGAGCTGCACACCAACATGTGCGCTCTACACCTTGTATTCACCTGATGTCACGTCCAGCTCAATAAATGTGTGAGACTTGACGTGGTGGGCCAGCCAGCATTTGTTGTCAAAGCGTTCTGAGAAAAATGCTCTATGCTTGCGTTGTTTTAGGTCAGGGGTCTCAAACTCAATTTACCTGGGGGCCACTGGATGCAGAGTCTGGGTGAGGCTGGACCGCTACAAAATATTTCTTAAAAAAAAATATTTTTAAATGTCTTTATTTTTATTTTCAACACAAAATGAAATCAAAATATAAATGAACAAAATGAGAATTAAGTAAATAAATATTGTTGCCTCAGTAGACTGGTTTTAAAATTTGCAACCCGGTGCACTCTCTCATCTCCCTGGTATTTTGCATACTCCTCAGCATGTCTCGTTGTATAATGACGTTTCAAATTGTATGATTTGTCAACCGCAACTTTCTCTGTGCAAATAAGACACGTCGGGGTGCCCCTGTGCTCAACAAATAAATATTGCATCTCCCACTTTTCCTGGAATTGTCTTTGCTCATCACTAACCTTCCTCTTCATTTCAGGCTTTCAAAAAGACATGTTTGGGGTTGTAGAATATATCTGTATTTAGCCGACGCACGGAGAATAAAGTTATTTCCGCAATGTGTGTCTTTCCGCTTTTCCTCCCTACAGCAACACGGCGGTCGGCGGATAATAGATAATATGTAGTGTTCATCGTGTGAGGCAATGCAAATTAAACAATAAAAAAACAAATAACAGTTTGAATTGGTCTAGGTTATCGGGGACTGATATTACTGACGGACAGGTGTCGCGGTGTGACTGCAGCCAGGCACGTAAGAAAACTCTCGTCTCCGTGGCAACGTTTCTGTCGCTTTCACTCATTTGCCGCTTTTCCACTAACGCAGGGGTAGGCAACCCAGAACGTTGAAAGAGCCATTGTGGACCTAAATAACAAAAACCGTCTCTGTCTGGAGCCAACGGGAGGGGGGCGCGGCTCGCCGTGGAGTTTACAGTTATGGTAGCACAATTAGCCCCGAACGGGCTAACATCACGACTAACGTGTTACACGTCCGATTCGCCCAGCGACTCTCTGTCGGAGTATCAGCGCTGGGGTCCAGTGCACCACAGTTTTGTATTGTCGCTCGGTCCTTCGGCGGAGTGCTTCGGAAGCTACCGGACCGCTCGTCTCCCCGGCCCGGACTGTTTACAGCGGCGCCTAGTGGAAAAGCGGCAAAACGTTTCTCTGCTTGCATCACACAAGTGACGTCAATGTTCGGCCCTCGAGAGCCATATACCACACCGTGATTGGTAGATTCCTTCAGCTCCACACACAACGCTGTCAAGCGGCATTCATATTAAACACGCGGGCCACACTAGCATTAAACTTTCATATTAAGGTGGGGGCCGCAAAATAACGTCTCGCGAGCCGCAATTGGCCCACGACCCCTGTTTTAGGCTGTTGGAATGCTTCAAATCGCGAAAAGGATAAACGTTTCTTCAGAGTTACTCGAGAGGTAATCAAGAAAAACGAAAGAGTGCAAGATTTTACTAAAGACGATGAGAAATGTGGCACGGGCTCCAGTCCTAGGGAGCAGAGTCGAATAATGCACAAGTTTGCAGTGATCACTTCGTTAACGGTTTCTTTGATACACTTTTAACGTTTAGTATTTTCCATTTAAGTATCATCTTGATAAGAGTTGTATTGTATCTTGTTTCGGGATAGCGAGCGCAAAAAAGTGATGGCTCCCGGAGTGTTATCCGGCGCCATATAGAAATATATGTAGTGTTCATCGTGTGAGGCAATGCAATTAAACAATAAAAAAATAAATAACAGTTTGAATTGGTCTAGGTTATCGGGGACTGATATTACTGACGGACAGGTGTCGCGGTGTGATGCAGCCAGGCACGTAAAAAAACTCTCGTCTCCGTGGAAACGTTTCTGTCGCTTTCACTCGTTTGCCGCTTTTCCACTAACGCAGGGGTAGGCAACCCAGAACGTTGAAAGAGCCATTGTGGACCTAAATAACAAAAACCGTCTCTGTCTGGAGCCAACGGGAGGGGGGCGCGGCTCGCCGTGGAGTTTACAGTTATGGTAGCACAATTAGCCCCGAACGGGCTAACAACACGACTAACGTGTTACACGTCCGATTCGCCCAGCGACTCTCTGTCAGAGTATCAGCGCTGGGGTCCAGTGCACCACAGTTTTGTATTGTCGCTCGGTCCTTCGGCGGAGTGCTTCGGAAGCTACCGGACCGCTCGTCTCCCCGGCCCGGACTGTTTACAGCGGCGCCTAGTGGAAAAGCGGCAAAATGTTTCTCTGCTTGCATCACACAAGTGACGTCAATGTTCGGCCCTCGAGAGCCATATACCACACCGTGATTGGTAGATTCCTTCAGCTCCACACACAACGCTGTCAAGCGGCATTCAAATTAAACACGCGGGCCGCACTAGCATTAAACTTTCATATTAAGGTGGGGGCCGCAAAATAACGTCTCGCGGGCCGCAATTGGCCCACGACCCCTGTTTTAGGCTGTTGGAATGCTTCAAATCGCGAAAAGGATAAACGTTTCTTCAGAGTTACTCGAGAGGTAATCAAGAAAAACGAAAGAGTGCAAGATTTTACTAAAGACGATGAGAAATGTGGCACGGGCTCCAGTCCTAGGGAGCAGAGTCGAATAATGCACAAGTTTGCAGTGATCACTTCGTTAACGGTTTCTTTGATACACTTTTAACGTTTAGTATTTACCATTTAAGTATTATCTTGATAAGAGTTGTATTGTATCTTGTTTCGGGATACCGAGCGCAAAAAAGTGATGGCTCCCGGAGTGTTATCTGGCGTCATATAGAAATATATGTAGTGTTCATCGTGTGAGGCAATGCAAATTAAACAATAAAAAAACAAATAACAGTTTGAATTGGTCTAGGTTATCGGGGACTGATATTACTGACGGACAGGTGTCGCGGTGTGACTGCAGCCAGGCACGTAAGAAAACTCTCGTCTCCGTGGCAACGTTTCTGTCGCTTTCACTCATTTGCCGCTTTTCCACTAACGCAGGGGTAGGCAACCCAGAACGTTGAAAGAGCCATTTTGGACCTAAATAACAAAAACCGTCTCTGTCTGGAGCCAACGGGAGGGGGGCGCGGCTCGCCGTGGAGTTTACAGTTATGGTAGCACAATTAGCCCCGAACGGGCTAACATCACGACTAACGTGTTACACGTCCGATTCGCCCAGCGACTCTCTGTCGGAGTATCAGCGCTGGGGTCCAGTGCACCACAGTTTTGTATTGTCGCTCGGTCCTTCGGCGGAGTGCTTTGGAAGCTACCGGACCGCTCGTCTCCCCGGCCCGGACTGTTTACAGCGGCGCCTAGTGGAAAAGCGGCAAAACGTTTCTCTGCTTGCATCACACAAGTGACGTCAATGTTCGGCCCTCGAGAGCCATATACCACACCGTGATTGGTAGATTCCTTCAGCTCCACACACAACGCTGTCAAGCGGCATTCATATTAAACACGCGGGCCGCACTAGCATTAAACTTTCATATTAAGGTGGGGGCCGCAAAATAACTTCTCGCGGGCCGCAATTGGCCCACGACCCCTGTTTTAGGCTGTTGGAATGCTTCAAATCGCGAAAAGGATAAACGTTTCTTCAGAGTTACTCGAGAGGTAATCAAGAAAAACGAAAGAGTGCAAGATTTTACTAAAGACGATGAGAAATGTGGCACGGGCTCCAGTCCTAGGGAGCAGAGTCGAATAATGCACAAGTTTGCAGTGATCACTTCGTTAACGGTTTCTTTGATACACTTTTAACGTTTAGTATTTACCATTTAAGTATTATCTTGATAAGAGTTGTATTGTATCTTGTTTCGGACTTCTTAAGACACATTTTTTCTATGAGTGTTTCATAAACAACCAACTCGGCCATACTTGCCAACTAGGGGTGTGGGAAAAAATCGATTCGAATTCAAATCGCCATTCTCACGTTGTACGATTCAGTATCGATTCTCATTTTTCAAAAATATTTTATTTTTTTTAAATTTATTTATTTATTTTTTTTTTTTTTTTTTTTTTTTTTTTTTTTTTTTTATTAATCACTCCAACAAATCAATACACAGCAATACCATAACAATGCACTCCAATTCCAAAACCAAACCCGACCCAGCTACACTCACAACAGCAATAAACAGAACAATTCAGAATCAGAATCAGAATCAGAATCAGAATCAGAATCAGAATTGAGAGGAGACACAAACACGACACAGAACAATCCAAAAGTAGTGAAACAAAAATAAATATTATCAACAACAGTATCAATATTAGTAACAATTTCAACATAGCAGTGATTAAAAATCCCTCATTGACATTATCATTAGACATTTATAAAAAATAAAAATAAATAAAAAAGAACAATAGTGTCACAGTGGCTTACACTTGCATCACATCTCATAAGCTTGACAACACACCGTGTCCAATATTTTCACAAAGATGAAATAAGTCATATTTTTGGTTCATTTAATAGTTAAAAGAAATTTACATTATTGCAATCAGTTGATAAAACATTGTCCTTTACAATTATAAAAGCTTTTTACAAAAATCTACTATTCTGCTTGCATGTCAGCAGACTGGGGTGGATCCTGCTGAAATCCTATGTATTGAATGAATAGAGAATTGTTTTGAATCGGAAAAATATCGTTTTTGAATCGAGAATCCCGTTGATTCGAAAAAATCGATTTATTATCGAATCGTGACCCCAAGAATCGATATTGAATCGAATCGTGGGACACCAAAAGATTCGTAGCCCTATTGCCAACCTTCCGAATTTTCCAGGAAACTCACGAATTTCAGTGCCTCTCCCGAAAATCTCCCGGGACAACCATTCTCCCGAATTTCTCCCGATTTCCAGCCAGACAACAAGGCTTGCCCTCTCCAGGTCCATGCAGACCTGAGTGAGGACAGCCTGTCGTCACGTCCGCTTTTCCTCCATATAAACAGTGTGCCAGCCCAGTCACGTTATAACATCTACGGCTTTTGGAGAGTGCACAACTGCACACACAACAAGAAGGAGACGAAGAAGAGACAGTCATGGCGACGACGAGTAAGAAGAAGAAGTACGCTTGCAAGTCATCAGAGAGGGTGTTCAGCATGGTTAGAAAGATAGTGACAGAGAATAGAACGAGGATGGACAATTCAACCCTAAACTCACTCCTTTCCTGCAAATTAAATTTCACAGATGCTGCCCATACCATACCTATGCTCCTTCAAAGGCTGTGCTACTGGCTGCAAAGCATTGCACTTTCAAATACAACAATGAGTAGAGGAGTGTTATGTGTGTGTATATGTGCAAATAAATGAACACTGAAATTCAAGAAATTATTATATATATATATAAATATATATATATATATATATATATATATTTATATATATATATATATATATATATATATATATATATATACATTTTTAAATATAATAAAACAAATATATATATAAATAGGGATGGATTGTACAGTCCAGGTAGAGGACGAGACTCTGTCCCAGATGGAGGAGCTTAAGTATCTTGGGGTCTTGTTCACGAATGAGGGAAAGATGGAGAAGGAAATCAGCCGGAGAATCGGAACAGCTGGGGCAGTATTGCAGTCTGAGAGCTGAGCCAGAAGGCAAAGTTCTCGGTCTACCGAGCTTTCTATATTCCTACTCTCACCTATGGTCATGAAGTGTGGGTCATGACCGAAAGAATAAGATCGCGGATACAAGCGGCCGAAATTAGTTTCCTCAGAAGGGTGGCTGGCATCTCCCTTAGAGAAGTTCAGTCACCCGAGAGAGGAGTAGAGCCGCTGCTCCTTCGCTTGGAAAGGAGCCAGCTTAGGTGGTTCGGGCATCTCGTGCGGATGCCTCACGAGCGTCTCCCTAGGGAGGTCCTCGTTGCACGTCCCACTGGGAGGAGACCCCGCGACAGGCCAAGGACCAGATGGGGGATTACATCTCCTCTCTGGCCTGGGAACGCTTCGGGATTCCCCAGGAGGAAGTCGCTAATGTTGCTCTGGAGAGGGAAGTATATACATACATAAGAAATACTTGAATTTCAGTGAATTGTAGCTATAAATATACTCCTCCTCCTTAACCACGCCCCCCTGGCCCCGCCCCCCGACCCCGCCCACCTCAACAACCCCCCCATAAACGTGGAGGCATGTGAAAAAGTGCAATATATTTATCTGTACAGTAATTTATTTATTTATTCATATATATTTGTATATATTTATTTATTTTATTTTTATATTTATATATTATTTATATATATTTATTTATTTATATATGCACCTTATTGCTTTTTTATCCTGCACTACCATGAGCTTATGTAACGAAATTTCGTTCTTATCTGTGCTGTAAAGTTCAAATTTGAATGACAATAAAAAGGAAGTCTAAGTCTAAGTTAAACGTTTCACTTTTTTGAGTGGATAAATGGTTGATATAGCTATGTGGCGACGGTCGTGAAATAAGCCCATTCACTTCAAAATGACACTAACTCTTATTAGAATGTGTGACTTTGAGGGACTTTTTAGGAGGAAATATTGTTTTGTTACAAACTTTTGTGTGGTGTTGCATCCTTATTTATGATTATTCCAAGATGATTATCAGATCTTACCAGTGTCTTTTTTATGCGTATAGCAGCGGCACCTCTGGGGACTGTGAGAGCGTGTCATAATTATGAAGGTCAGCTGGATAAAATAATACCATTAACAGTATCATTCGTCCAGAATCTTAATGGTCCTCCTGGACCGACCCAATTAGGATCCGGTACCAAAAAATACCAGTATTCCACATACATCCCTACGAAAAAATTGGCAAATGTAACATTTTTGTTAAAGACAATGCTTTTTTAATTTTACAGAAATTTGTGACATTCAAAGATGTATTTGAAAATAGTTAAATAATTGTAATTAAATGAAAACTAAGTAATACATAAAAAAAATACACAAATTGTCAAAATGATCGCAGTAAAACAAGCAACAATACAAAACATAGATGTGCAGCATGTGCAAACCCCCCGACTTGCTGGCATTGTATTGTTGATGTTCAGAATTTTGGGGTTTGTGACCATGCTGTAATGTTGTTGTTGTGGGTAGTGCTACAGCGCTAGTGTTGTTGTTGCTTAGGCCTGCTGCTGGCGTGTTAAGACTGGAAATAAAGTATTTATCCATCTATCTATCTATCTATCTATCTATCTATCTATCTATCTATCTATCTATCTATCTATTTGTAGTTTTTTTCCTGGTCCCCACCTACTGGAGACTCATGGAAAGTTTTCTAAGTTTCTGACTTTTAGGTCCACCAAAGAAGGGTGGTGGACTACAAACAGTAAGAAAAAAACAGACCAAAGAGAGTGAGGGCCAGGTGTTGGGACAGAGGGTATGAGTGTCTAATGCAGCCATTACCAGTGGTGGGGGAGGGGAGGCGGATTATCATAAAAGCCTCTCTCCCCTCCCTCTAATGTGGACATGTCTGATCAATACCAGACTCCTGGGAGGGAATGAAGGACTGGATGGTTGGATAGAAGAAACAACAACAGAAATGCTTGTTTGTCCTTACAGTGGAGGAAGTAAATATTTCATCTTATGCTGATTTAGTAAGTTCACCCCCTTACACAGATATGAACAGTACATAATGTCTATGCTAACCTTACTCACAGAGTGCAGTCTTGCATGGAGCTCCAAAGTGAGGTTGATGAACTGTTACCTTCTATTTTTTCCGTTGATCAATTAATGTACCAATCGTGCTCTCTTTCTCACCAAACTTTTCGTTGATCGTCACATACTTGTTGGTCACAAAAAACATTCATGAAGTTTGGTTCTTTTATGACTTTATTATGGGTCTACTGAAAATGTGAGCAAATATGCTGGGTCAAAAGTATACATAGAGCAATGTTAATATTTGGTTACATGTCCCTTGGCAGGTTTCACTGCAATATGGCGCTTTTAGTTGCCATCTACAAGCTTCTGGCAAGCTTCTGGTTGAATTGTTGACCACTCCTCTTTACTAAATTGTTGTAGTTCAGCTAAATTGGTTGGTTTTCTGACATTGACTTCTTTCTTCAGCATTGTCCACACGTTTAAGTCAGGACTTTGAGAAGGCCATTCTAAAACATTAATTATAGCCTGATTTAGCCATTCCTTTATCATTTTTGACGTGTGTTTGGGGTCATTGTCCTGTTGGAACACCCAACTGTGCCCAAGACCCAACCTCCGAGGATTTTAGGTTGTCCTGAAGAATTTGGAGGTAATCCTCCTTTTCATTGTCCCATTTACTCTCTGTAAAGCACCAGTTCCATTGGCAGCAAAACAGGCCCAGAGCTCCACCATGCTTAGCGGTAGGTTTGGTGTTCCTGGGATTAAAGGCCTCACATTTTCTCCTTCGAACATATTGCTGGGTATTGTGGCCAAACAGCTCAATTTTTGTTTCATCCGACATCACATGGACAAAGATAAGACCTTCTGGAGGAAAGTTCTGTTGTCAGGTGAAACAAAAATTGAGTTGTTTGGCCACAATACCCAGCACTATGTTAAGGTTTTAGAATGGCCTTCCCAAAGTCCTGACTTAAACTTGTGGACAATGCTGAAGAAACAAGTCCATGTCAGAAAACCAACAAATGTAGCTGAACTGCACCAATTTTGACAAGAGGAGTGGTCAAAAATTAAATCAGAAGCTTGTGGATGGCGACCAAAAGTGCCTTATTGCAGTGAAACTTACCAAGGGACATGTAACCAAATATTAACATTGCTGTATGTATACTTTTGACCCAGCAGATTTGGTCACATTTTCAGTAGACCCATAATAAATTCATAAAAGAACCAAACTTCATGAATGTTTTTTGTGACCAACAAGCATGTGCTCCAATCACTCTATCACAAAAAATAAGAGTTGTAGAAAGTATTGGAAACTCAAGACAGCCATGACATTATGGTCTTTACAAGTTTATGTAAACTTTTGATCGCGACTGTATATATATAACAGAAGGTTCTAAAATGTGGAATTAGCGCGTAAACATACAGAGCTCAAATACAGGCAGGAGGGGAGGAGAACACATGTTGATTGCTCAGCTAGCTTGAATGTAAAGTAGTGAAACAACAAATAATAAGTGCGTTGTACACTTCAATAGAAGTCAAACTGGAGAGCAGAAAGTAACCAGCTATGAATAAGACTAATGAGTCAGGAGAGAGAATAAATAATAAGACAAATATCCAGAAAGTAATGTATTGTTTTTGTTCCAGTAGACAATTTCTAACAAGGGTGGCGTTGGCTCCATAATACAGTATCTATACTTACTATATCCATCCATCCATCCATCTTCTTGTGCTTATCCGAGGTCGGGTCGCGGGGGCAGCAGCCTAAGCAGAGAAGCCCAGACTTCCCTCTCCCCAGCCACTTTGTCCAGCTCCTCCCAGGGGATCCGGAGGCATTCCCAGGCCAGTCGGGAGAGATAGTCTTCCCAACGTGTCCTGGGTCTTCCCCGTGGCCTCCTACCAGTCAAACGTGCCCTAAACACCTCCCTAGGGAGGCGTTGGGGTGGAATCCTGAGCAGATGCCCGAACCACCTCATCTGGCTCCTCTCCATGTGGAGGAGCAGCGGCTTTGCTTTGAGCTCCTTCCGGATGACAGAGCTTCTCACCCTATCTCTAAGGCGGAGGAAACTCATTTTGGCCGCCTGTAATGGCTGTGATCTTGTCCTTTCGGTCATAACCCAAAGCTCATGACCATAGGTGAGGATGGGAACGTAGATCGACCGGTAAATTGTGAGCTTTGCCTTCCGGCTCAGCTCCTTCTTCACCACAACGGATAGATACAGCGTCCGCATTACTGAAGAAGCCGCACCGATCCGCCTGTCGATGTCACGTTCCACTCTTCCCCCACTCGTGAACAAGACTCCGAGGTACTTGAACTCCTCCACATGGGGCAAGATCTCTTCCCCAATGATGGCATTCCACCCTTTTCCTTTTACTTAATATATAAATATACTAATATATAGAACAGTGTCCGTTTTTATAAATTTTGTACGCTATCAAATGATTACATTTGTATCACTTCCTCCCAGTATTGTGGGCGTTCTGATAATCTGCATCTGTTCTGATATAGATGAAGACAAACACGCTAACAGGATTGCGTGAGCTGTTTTTTTAATATAACAGATGCAATCTTCGGCGCACAAACTTAGGAGATCACCTCTGCATGCGCTTTCAAGTTTGCACTTGTTTAAATATAGGCAAACATTCAGTAGATCAGGCCTTTAATGTTTATATGAGCTAATATCAGGTTGGTTTTAAACCAGGTGTCCCAATCAGGTGAACTGCAAAATAAGCTGTAAAACATTCAAATAAGATGTAAAACATGTGTTTTTACAATATTTCTATATTCTGGTAAACACAGAAATATCATGTGCTACGACATGAAAATAGCACATATTATTAGCACGTATTAGTATGTACAAGTGACTGCCCAAAGTGAACTGAGGTCATTTCGCAGTTTTTAAAGTGAGTCTTTCCTGTGTGAGCACACTATTAATATTTATTTTCTCTGTTCTCTCTGTGTGACACTTTTACCATATTAATACTGAGAAAATATGCTCATATTAAGCACAAATATCCTGAGCTCCTATTAACATTTGAAGTGCACTCAGTAGCTATTTGTACTTTGACTAATGCTCTGGTATATAAAACTAATCTCTATGAAAGCCCTGTGCCTCCCACACAGCAGCACTACTCACCTCCTCTCTTACTACTAAGTTTTTGCTCTTGTTACACAGTCCTCTCCTTTTAACACCATCATACATGCGCTCTTGCACGACTGCAGTGCAACGTATCCTGTCAGCAATAACTATTAACAGCAACAATCCTGCATAAGGTCCACTTCAATTGCTTATGATAATACCACGGCAGGCGAGTCAGAGCCTCATGTGTCATGATGAAAAATGTAACAAAAAAATAATAACACCATAATATAAATGTTACAATTTGTCTATTAAACTGTGTTATAAATCTATTTTATGTACAATGACAACGGTTTCTTAACATTTGCTTGAGTAAAAATCCCTAAATTTGCACACAGACCTAACATGAGGTTATCGTTCTGCTTCTCATTCTTGTGTATGTGGAAAGCGGAAGATGATGAAGGCTTGTCTGCTTGTCACAATGTTGCCAAAATGATGTTGGCATTCATTTTTACACCATGGATTTCTAGTAGATTGTACATTGTACAATCTACAGGCTGTTTAATGTTTTTAATGTGTGACATCATTATTCTTGCCAATCAGTGGATAGAGAAACAAGATGCTGTAGGCTCTGTAGTCCAGAGCCTCTTGTAGTACTCTGACTTGCCACAGTGGGAAGTGGGGGCGACTGTGAGCTAGCAGATGCATGTTGCTACTATGTTTCATCAGTGAGGAAGCCAGTGTTTGTAGGTTTTTATAGAACATTGTTTTAATGACTTGTCCAGGGTGTACCCCGCCTTCCGCCCGATTGTAGCTGAGATAGGCTCCAGCGCCCCCCGCGACCCCAAAGGGAATAAGCGGTACAAAATGGATGGATGGATGTTTTAATGCTCTGCTGAATGAAGGAATGAATGAATGTGGCTGTCAATATAGATAATTATATATCCAAGATCTAATACTTCTCTTAACTGGACTTGCCTAAAAAGGAGGTGATCATAAGAATACATTTTAATAGAGGATAGATAGTGCTGCATTAAATACAAATACAACAGAAGGTAACAAAGACTCCAAATGTTGTATGTATTTTATCAAAGTAAATAAATGAGACCAAGAAGTATTCGATAACGTTCTTATGAAAGTTAATTATTCCCCTTTTCCCCTTGTTATCATCTTAATAAGCAACCAGTGTTAACAGTGTTTAGAGGCTATGGATTTAAGTTAAAAAAAAATATCCAAAGGCATTATTGCCTCACCTGAGGTCTCAGGTATTAAGATTTGCGTGGATTACTTGGTGTATGCTCAAAAACGTTGAACGCACACAAAAAATCAGACATGAATGTCGTCTGTCTATCTGTGTTGTAGGAGTCCACAGGATACCCCCACAATAAATATAATTTGTCTTATTTACAACAAACTGTGTTCTTACATAAGCCTGCCCACAGCCAGATTAGACTTTGGAAATAGAGGTAGCAAATACATGAAATATAACGACATGACGTTTATGCTATCAGCATGTTGACATTAAGCTCGTAACAGTCATTTTTCAAAAAATATATTTAAAAAACCAACTAATCAAGAACAACTTAGGTAACAGGGCTGTGCTGGGATTTTTAACCATTTCCAACATCGCTATCCTGATTATACAAACTGCCCGTGTGCATGTGTGCTCAAACGTAACTGCAGAGGAACATGCACATGTTTGCACTTCCCTCCCACAGCTGTAAACCAATGAGCAACAGTGAAGTACTTTAATTGAGATTTTTCTCTTCATGAACCAATGTTATCTTTTTGTGTTATTTTCAGCAACCCAGAAAAAAATACATTGTTTAGCTTGGTGGTCATAGCCCGGTACGACAGGGAGGTAACAGATATTTTTTTTACCTTGTCAACTAAAGTGGTACAGACACGTGCAAGCACAAACACACACAGGCGCGCCGCTTTAGCAGACGCATTACAAGATTTGTGCAGGTTTTACATGAAAACAACAAATTGATTAACACATTTATTTGATAAGGTATCAACTATATTATATGTTTATTAGGGCTGTCTAAGTTAATGCAATAATACCGGGTTAATGTTAATTTCCTTTACAAGCACTATTAAGGACCCCACCAAATGCGGAAAAACGCACCTGCTACCTCGCCAAAAGCAGGGAGTTGTATTGAATCTGGCCACATGCCTCCCGACTGCACTGACTGTTTGGTTTTTTTGGTCACACGCAGCAGGTCGAGCAACTACAAACACAAGAACATGGACCGTAAAAAGAGCAAGGGTAGCGCTGGAAAAGCTAGATTTAAAAACAACAAGTAAGGCATTGCAGTCTGACGTAACCACATGTCATACGTGCCAACCTTGAGACCTCCGAATTCGGGAGGCGGGCGGGGTCGGAATGGGGGGGGGGGGGGCGGCCCGGGGGGTGGGGTTTAGAGGGGAGGAGTATATTTATAGCTAGAATTCATATATATATATATATATATATATATATATAAATAAAAGAAATTCTTGAATTTCAGTGTTCATTATTTACACATATACACACACATAACACTCCTCTACTCATTGTTGTATTTGAAAGTGCAATGCTTTGCAGGCAGTAGCACAGCCTTTGAAGGAGCATAGGTATGGGCAGTATCTGTGAAATTTAATTTGCAGGAAAGGAGTGAGTTTAGGGTTGAATTGTCCATCCTCGTTCTATTCTCTGTTACTATCTTTCTAACCATGCTGAACACCCTCTCTGATGATGCATTGCTGTGTGGCACGCACAAAAGTGCTTTCATCAAATGCACCAGAGTCTGGAATCTTCCATCTCTCCTAGCATACTCCTTCCCCTTCGAGGTGTCCTGGATGGACTGAAATTCTTGTTTCCAATCATTTTGGAACTTGCAAGCGTACTTCTTATTTTTACTCGTCGTCGCCATGACTGTCTCTTCTTCGTTCTTCTGCTTCGTCTCTGTTATGTTTTTTTTAACATTACTACTTGCCGTAGTTTTGAAGCAATGCATGATGGGAATCCGGATGTAGTGTGTCAGTGTGTTAACGTGTCGGCTGGAATAAAAACACGCTGAGCAATAGCTCCGTGCCTGCCTACTTTATGGGTTATAGATAAACCTATGGATAACGGAGACATATACGTATAATAGTCTCCTTCTCGTTGTGTGTGCAGTTGCGCACTGAGCTCCAAAAGCCGTAGATGTTATAACGTGACTGGGCCGGCACGCTGTTTATATGGAGAAAAAACGGACGTGATGACAGGCTGTCCTCACTCAGGTCCGGCTGGAAATCGGAAGACATTCGGGAGAATGGTTTTCCCGGGAGATTTTTGGGAGAGGCACTGAAATTCGGGAGTCTCCCGGAAAATTTGGGAGGGTTAGCAAGTATGCCACATGTGCCAAACAACTTTTTCTTCACGACAAGATCGCAGGATGAAAATTAAACTCCAGATGTCCAGCAATAAGCCGACCGAGAACTCCTGTGCAGACCTATAGGAATGTTCATAACCGGACATTATTTGACGTAACATCATGAAGAATAAGTGTGGACCTGCTCTGTATGAACATGCACTGGAGTTAACGATGCTCAATGGATCAGCACGACATAAAGAAACTGACTTGAATTTACGTTTTGTGACGACAAGATCTTTGTTACTTTAACTGCTGCAGCAGGAAATATCATGACTGGTTCACAACCTATAGGCCCACCACACTAGTAAATGTAGAAAGCTCTTGATAGGATGAAAATACTATGGTATAAATCTCCATATTTTGTCATTAAAACAATCTGAATTGTTTCAGTAAAAATATTGTTTACCAATCAAATGTGCTAAAGCCTTGCAGGTTATTATTTTTATGATCTAGGTGCGGTTAGGTCTTGGGAAACTTTAATTTCTAAGGTTTAAGTATGTTCAACATTTGCACTTGAAATTGTGTTCATGTCATGATCCGTTGCCCAGGTCTTGTTATGTTTAGTTTCAGGTTAATTTCTGTTCTTATGCTCCCTTCGATACAATGGATACCAATTCCTCACACCTGCCTCCGGTTAGTGGTCAGTACATTCACCTGCTCCTGATCCCTAATCAGAGAGCTAGTTATACCTTCACTCAGTCTGGCAGTCGTGTTCGCTTCTGAGGACAAGTTGTGTTTTCAGTTTTTGTTTCACTCCTAGACTTTCACGTTGTCTCCATGACCAGTCCTGTGTACTTGAAAAGCTCTCTTTTAAATGCTTCTTCCAGACAGTCTTCCAATGAGACCGTCAGCTCTGGCAGCAAGGCCTGCCAGGACGATGTCCGGTCCCAGCATAGTAGCAACGATGTGGTTGGGGAACTTCAGCTGCCGCTTAAGGTCCATCAACAGCCACAAATGCATTCCGGAGGTCAGGATGCCTGCACGTGAGCTTCCAGGGGGAGTTGCTTGCTTCCCAGCATTAACACAAGTGATGGTTTTCTTGGTAGGACCAAGCTGCTTTAACCATTCAATTAAGTGCTGATTCAGTAATAATCTTAAAGTGGACCTGTGATTATTTTCCACTTGTCTGACTTATAAATGTTTTTACTATGTTACTATGATACTTGAGTTAAACAATGCCAAAGCATCACATCATTAGGTTCATGCATTTGAATGTGAGCTTAAATGCAGTTTGGGAAGCCTTGCAATTTGCAGTCTTTTTTATTAGTGGACACAGTGTGATGGCACACTATGGTGGACATACTGTACTTTTTCGGGCATTCCTCGTCCTGGTACACTATCTGCTGTCAGCCAGCCTCCTCCATCTGCTTCAGGCTGTGAGACTGTTTTGGCTACTGCCTACTGCCTACTGTATTATTCCTTCTCGCCTCATGCCCTCCTGCAGGATATGATGTATTTTAGGATCTTTTACGGCCATTCTTGTCAGTAAAATATAGCATCTTTGTAAGAAAAAAAAAAGAGATGTAAAGAAAGACAAAATATTTATTAACTTAAACTTTTATTTTATTTCAAAATGTATCTAAATTTACTAAGAATGCATGTATTTATTCATCATTTGTATTTTTGGATTAAAAGACTTAAGACGAATTGAAGGGAGTCCTGTCATTCCTGATCGATAAATAAGAAATATGTAATTTTACAATTTACCAAAAAAAAGACAGAAAAAATTGTGTATTTCTAAAACATAGGTACTTTAAATTTAGGATTCAAAGAGGTTTCAAGCAGTCATTCTTCTTGTCAGGAAAAAATTATTAAATATGGAAAGAAAAAAGAAAAATCCAACCCCCGTTATTTATATAGCACAATTTTCAAAATCAAAAGTTTCGCAAAGTGCTGCACAGCAGTTAAAATACACAATTAAAAGCAATATAAAACTAAGGACACTCAATCTCAATCAATCAATCAATCTTTATTTATATAGCCCTAAATCACAAGTGTCTCAAAGGGCTGCACAAGCCACAACGACATCCTCGGTACAAAGCCCACACTCGAGGAAAAGAAACATTTTACTTAAAATAATAATCACATTAAAAAATGCTTTTTTACTAATGTCACACAACTCTCATGTTGGTTTAAAAGCCAAGGAATAAAAATGATTCTGAGACGTGATTAAAAATCATGAAAGAGGGAGACGTCTAAATCACCAAAGGGAGATCGTTCCAAAGTTTCGGAGCCGCAGCAGAAAATCCCCTCTATATGTATATATATATATATATATATATATATCAGTGACGTGCGGTGAGGTTCATGGCTGGTGAGGCACTGACTTCATCACAGTCAGATTTACAAACATATGAACCCTAAAGAGTATCTTATTCACCATTTGATTGGCAGCAGTTAACGGGTTATGTTTAAAAGCTCATACCAGCATTTTTCCCTGCTTGGCACTCAGCATCAAGGGTTGGAATTGGGGGTTAAATCACCAAAAATTATTCCCGGGCGCGGCGCCGCTGCTGCCCACTGCTCCCCACTGCTCCCCTCACCTCCCAGGGGGTGATCAAGGGATGGGTCAAATGCAGAGGACAAATTTCATTACACCTAGTGTGTGTGTGACAATCATTGGTACTTTAACTTAACTTTAACTTTACACATACAAACTGTAGCACACAAAAAAAAACATGAAATAAAAAAAACGTTATTATGGTCTTACCTTTACTTATAAATAAAGTCCACTCGCCGCTGTTGTGCTGGATTAATGAACCCCCTGACGGGTGTGTTATATCAACTAAAGCCCTCACTTAAACTTTCCACGTGCAAGATTGAATCTATTTAAAAAAGTGTAACCGAGGGTTTATAAATGTTGCCTATACTGTATGAAACTACAAAATAACAAACACGGAGGCTCCAGTTTACACGAGGACCACTTTATTTACCTTCTTTCAAAAACCTCCGTTCCACTACAACATGTCGTCACTTCTGCTCTTGGCGCCTTCAAAATAAGAGCTCAAGGCATAACAGGAACTTAACATCACAAATAGGAAAGCCCATAAAAATAGGTTACAAAAGTTATTTAATAAGAAGCCAAAAAGTGAAAAAACAATAATGTTCGTGTTGGAGGAGTTGTGAATTAGATACACCTGCAGTCTGCAGGTGTACCTAATGTTGTGGCCCTGCAGTCATTCACAACTCCTCCAACACGAACATTATTGTTTTTGCACTTTTTGGCTTCTTATGAAATAACTTTTTTAAATAGATTCAATCTTGCACGTGGAAAGTTTAAGTGTGGGCTTTAGTTGATATAACAATTCTACGGCGGGGGTGCAGGAGGCGGTATTACTGCAGCCTCACCCAGTACGTCTTTTGCAGCCGTTTTATGATCGCTCAGCACAAGAAATACGTTACACACGTACAGTTGTTGACAAAATACACTGTACATTATATACCTCAGCTAACTAAACTATGGAAATGTATAATATAATTCATATAGCAATACAGTCTCACTGCACAGCAGACCAGCAGTTAGCCGAGTCCGTCCATGTTGAGGCACTGAGTGACGTGCCTCAACTGGCTGCTGATCGCCGCACCGTCTCTTCTCAGTATTTGAACGGCAAATGTGAAAATTCAGCGATTTTGAATAAAAATAATCTAAAACTGGTGAAGTTAAATGGAAAATAACTTTATTGTATAATCACTGCATACATATAACAATTTAATTTTTTTTTTTCTTTTTACATTTTTTTTCTTTCCATGATGGCAGGTGAGGCCCCGCCTCACCTGCCTCTAGTGACTGCACGTCACTGATATATATACATACATATATATAATCTCATTTAGGGCTGTTAACGTTTGATTATTAAAAAAAAAAAAATAACAATACCATAAATGAATGATTAATTGCAGTGTTTGTTTTGACCAGCGCTGGAAGGCAGCATGCATTATGCACAGGCAGTGATCACGTCACACACCAGTTAGAGCGATGTGCTCTGCGCCCACTTTCGCTTCAAAATAAACCTTGATAGAACTTTAGATAAAAATGTGGTAATTAGTTAATATTGCAGCGGCAAACTTTATCGGTCCATCAAGTTTAGAAATATCATCTTAAAGCGAAACATGAACGTGAAGATGGCGCCACTAGCATGAACGATACTTAATTATGGTTCCCAAATGTCTCTTGAAAAACAGAATCGTCCCGTATTTAGAAACAAAAGTACGTGTTCCGTATTGAGCTGTCTTGGGACGCACTTTGTCCAGTATTTTTCTAGTGGCCAATAGAGCCAATTATTTTGTTTTCATATGGTGCGCTCTGTAAAAGAAAGAGATAAATTGTGACGTCACACGCCACTTTTGACTCTGCAGTTTCACCACAGTAGCCAACACGCACGGAGCAGATAACTAAAGTATATACAAGTTAAAATAGAAGTGTTCTGCTGTCTAGGGTTGCAATAAGCACAATATTTATGTGAGCGTATTTGTTTCGTTAATTAGTGCAGTTGGGCCAAGGTCGAGTACAAGTTCTCATTCTCTGAGAAGAGAGGTACAGTATGTGGCGTGTCATTTATTCCACTTGAATGAGCTCTGAGTGTGTGATGCTTTTATTTAATGACAAATTACACAATATAGCATTAAGACAATAACCTCACTGACAGGACATCGCCTTCATAAATAAAGCACAATTGCCAGTAGAGATGGGAATCGAAAACTTGTTCTTGTTCAGAACCGGCTCCCAGTGTATCAATTCCTTGGAATCGCTTGCCATTTTGTCTAGCGGTTCTCTTAACGGTTCTTCCGGGTGGGGATGACGTCATTGCGTGTTCCTGGTCTAAAAAAAGACCTCAACAGCGCTACTTTTAATAATTTGAAGGAGACTATTTCATCAAGAAAAGGACATACGAGCAGTATGCTGAAACATTTGAACATACAGCAGTCATCTGATGTAAATACAACAGGTACAAACACCGCCGATAACCTTAGCGCTATTACCTGTTAAATTGAAATGAATGCCTTCTCATTCAGCATGAGGAGACATATTCTGACCGGTTTGGAGGCGGCCAGTAATTGTTCCAGTTCACATCTGCCGCAAGTTTCACTACGGCAGGGAAGAGTTCCACTCGGCCAGGAATGAGGGATGTCACCGAGCAGTGACCAGGTTTGTGGTCAAAAGCTTACAACAATTTTCCACATAGATACTCTTTCGGAAGATGAATGTTTAATTGTAGTCAGAGAAAAGTTGCATGTTTTCCTCCAACCACATTTTCGCTCAGTCATTATATTACACAGGTGGAACTCATACAATTTGAATATTGTGTAAAAGTCCATTCATGTCAGCAATTCAATTTCAAATGTGAAACTGATATGTGATATTAACTCATTACATGCAACGTGACAGATGTCAAGCCTCTATTTAATACAACTTTGATGATCATGGCTTACAGTTTAAAAAAACAAAACGCCATATTTTCTGAGATTTTACATTTAAGGTTTTCATAAGCTGTAAGCAATAATCAAAATTATATCAAAATAAGGTTAGAAATATCTCATGTTGCAGGCTATAAGCCTTTGTCATTATAATAGTTTCACATTATAATCTAAACAAACATTTTGTAGGTAGACGACAAAGATTCTTAAAAGTTTAAAAAATGTTACGAAATTATACATTCTTGCTTAATTTCCACATTAGTTTTCTTTTGTTGAATTGAATTTTTTTATTTATTTTCATAAAAGCTTTCCTATGCTGTGTGCCTTTAAGACCTCACTGGTGGTAGCCTAGCTCGGTTGGTAGCGCGCTGTGCCAGCAACCCGAGGGTCCCAGGTTCAATCCCCGCTTCTGTC